>NC_057798.1:71836270-72114993 GCF_018294505.1 Triticum aestivum
CTTGGACTGCAGCTAAGCCCCCGAGTGAGAGGTTTGCTCTTCACTCGGTAGGATTTTTAAAACTTAGGCGAGTGCTTGGACTGCAGCTAAGCCCCCGAGTGAGAGGTTTGCTCTCCACTCGGTAGGATTTTGACAAACTTAGGCGAGTCCTTGGACTGCAGCTAAGCCTCCGAGTGGAAGTCTGGCTTACCACTCGGTAGGATTTTGATAACTTAGGCGAAACGGATTCGCAGCTAAGCCTCCGAGTGGGAGTCTGGCTCACCACTCGGTAGGATTTTTACAAACTTAGGCGAAACGGATTCGCGGCTAAGCCTCCGAGTGGGAGTCTGGCTCACCACTCGGTAGGATTTTTACAAACTTAGGCGAAATGGATTCGCGGCTAAGTCACCCACTGAGGGGGAATTTTATTGGACAAAAATAAAAAGTGACAGAAATTATGGAGGAACTATGACACTATTATTTTGAGGTCCATGAACTACAGAAGTACTTTATTGCAACTCATCCGAGTGATAAAACTTAAGAATAAAATGGGCGGAGTAGTTCCGCGTTCCAAGCTCGGGGCTCGTCGATATTATGCTCGACGTTGTAAAGACGGTACGCCCCGTTGTGGAGAACCTTGGTGACGATGAAGGGACCTTCCCAAGAAGGAGCAAGCTTGTGCGGTTTGTGCTGATCCACTCGGAGAACTAAATCTCCTTCGTGGAAGGCTCGACCTCTCACATTTCTGGCGTGGAAACGACGCAAATCTTGTTGGTAGATGGTCGACCGGATCAGAGCCATCTCCCTTTCTTCCTCTAAAAGGTCGACTGCGTCCTACCGTGCTTGTTCAGCCTTTGCTTCGTTGTAGATTTCAACTCGAGGAGCATTGTGGAGAAGATCACTCGGCAAGACTGCTTCAGCTCCGTAGACCAAGAAGAATGGAGTTCTTCCGGTCGACCGATTAGGTGTGGTCCGCAGCCCCTAAAGCACTGAGGGGAGTTCGTCGACCCAAGCTCCAGCCGCGTGTTTGAGATCACGCATCAGACGGGGCTTCAATCCCTTAAGAATCAGTCCATTAGCTCGCTCTGCTTGTCCATTTGACTGCGGATGGGCGACTGAAGCGTAGTCAACCCGTGTGCCTTGGGAGTTGCAGAAATCTCTGAATTCCTCCGAGTCAAAGTTCGACCCATTATCCGTAATGATGCTGTGCGGGACTCCATATCTGAATATTAGTTCCCTGATGAAGCTAACAGCAGTACCAGTGTCAAGGTTCTTGATTGGTTTAGCCTCGATCCACTTGGTGAACTTGTCGACTGCCACCAGTACATGCGTGAAGCCACTTCGTCCTGTTCTCAAAGGACCGACCATGTCCAGTCCCCATACTGCGAAAGGCCAGACGAGTGGGATGGTCTTCAGAGCCGACGCAGGCTTGTGCGACATATTCGAGTAGAACTGACATCCCTCGCACTTATCCACTATCTCTTTTGCCATCTCATTCGCCTTTGGCCAGTAAAATCCGGCTCGGTATGCTTTGGCCACGATGGTCCGAGAGGACGCATGATGACCACAGGTTCCCGAGTGGATATCATTGAGGATGAGTCGACCTTCTTCTGGTGTTATGCACTTCTGACCAACTCCAGTCGCGCTTTCTCTGTACAATTGTCCTTTGATTACGGTAAAGGCCTTAGATCGACGGACGATCTGTCGAGCCTCTTCCTCATCCTCCGGAAGCTCTTTTCTCAGGATATACGCGACGTATGGAACTGTCCAGTCGGGAATGACCACCAAGACCTCCATGGTCAAGTCGACCACCGCTGGGACTTCAACCTCAGTCGGATCTGTGGCACTCTTGGGCTGTGGAGTCTCTTCGGTGAAAGGATCTTCTTTGACTGACGGAGTGTGTATATGCTCCAAGAACACACCACTCGGAACGGCTTCTCTCTTGGAACCTATCTTTGCTAGATCATCAGCTGCTTGATTTTTCAGTCGGGGTATATGATGGAGCTCCAACCCCTCGAACTTCTTTTCCAGCTTCCTCACTGCACTGCAGTATCCAGTCATGGCTGGGCTTCTCACATCCCACTCTTTCATCACCTGGTTGACCACTAAATCCGAGTCGCCATAGACCATCAGGCGACGGACGCCGAGTGAAATGGCCACGCGCAACCCATATAAGAGGGCCTCATATTCTGCCTCATTGTTGGAGGAATCAAAGTGAATCTGGAGCACATATCTGAGCTTGTCTCCTCTGGGGGAAACCAGGACAACCCCAGCACCGGAACCATTCAACATCTTAGAGCCATCAAAGAACATGGTCCAATGCTCCGAGTGAACTTCAGTCGGCTGCTGTTGTTCAATCCACTCGGCGAGGAAATCTGCTATTGCCTAGGACTTAATGGCTTTCTTTGCCTCAAACTTGATATCGAGGGGAAGAAGTTCAATCGCCCATTTGGCTACTCGACCAGTTGCATCTCTATTGTGCAAAATCTCTGATAGTGGAGCGTCGCTGACGACTGTAATGGAATGATCAGAAAAATAATGAGCAACCTTCTTTGTGGTCATGTATATTCCATACACAAGCTTCTGATAATGAGGATATCTCTGCTTGGATGGAGTCAAGACTTCAGACAAATAATACACTGGGCGCTGAACTTTGAGAGCTTTTCCTTCTTCTTCCCACTCGACCGTAAGCACAGTACTGACGACTTGTCCTGTGGCTGCGATATAGAGCAACAGAGGCTCTTTGCTGATTGGAGCAGCAAGCACCGGCTGGGTGGAGAGCAGAGCTTTTAGCTCGGCAAATGCTGCATCAGCTTCTGGAGTCCACTCGAACTTGTCTGTCTTCTTCATCAGTCGGTAAAGAGGCAATGCCTTTTCACCGAGTCGTGAGATGAATCGACTTAATGCGGCCAAGCATCCAGTAAGCTTCTGGACATCGTGCACTCGCACAGGGCGTTTCATTCGGAGAATAGTGCCAATCTTCTCTGGGTTAGCGTCGATTCCCCGTTCGGAAACGAGAAAACCGAGTAACTTGCCACCAGGAACTCCAAATGTGCACTTTGATGGATTGAGCTTGATATCATATCTTCTGAGGTTGGCAAATGTTTCGGCGAGATCAGCGAGCAGGTCAGAACCTTTTCGTGACTTGACAACGATATCATCCATATATGCTTCCACATTCCGACTAATTTGAGTGAGTAGACACTTCTGAATCATTCGCATAAATGTGGCTCCGGCATTCTTGAGGCCGAATGGCATGGTGATATAGCAGAAGCACCCGAATGGAGTGATGAAAGCTGTTTTTACCTCGTCGGGTCCGTACAGACGGATCTGGTGGTACCTGGAGTAGGCATCTAAAAAAGACAGCCTCTCGCATCCCGCGGTCGAGTCAACAATTTGATCTATGCGAGGGAGAGGAAAATCATCTTTCGGGCAGGCCCGGTTGATGTGCTTGAAATCAATGCACATTCGGAGCGACTTGTCCTTCTTAGGAACCATGACGACATTAGCGAGCCACTCGGAGTGGTATATCTCTCGGATAAATCCTGCCGCCAACAGTCGAGCCACTTCCTCACCAATGGCTTTTCTCTTCTGGACGGCGGACCGCCGAAGATGCTCTTTGACTGGTTTTGCAGACGAGTCGACTCTTAGGCGATGCTCAGCCAGTCCCCTGGGAACACCTGGCATGTCAGTGGGCTTCCATGCAAAAATGTCCCAGTTCTCACGGAGGAACTGGATGAGCGCTTCTTCCTATTTTGGGTCGAGTGTTGTGGAGATGCGGGTCGGAGCTGCATCGGGGTCGGTCGGGTGAATGTGAACAGGCTTCGTCTCACCGGACGACTGGAATGCAGACTCTGTGGCGGGTTTCTTTGATCGCAGCAAGTCACTCGGATCTGCGTTTTGCTTGTAATCCTCGAACTCGACCGCTGTCACTTGGGAATCGGCAATCTTTGAGCCCTTCTGAAAGCACTCTTCTGCCTTTTTCCGATCACCGGTGACAGTGATCACTCCTTTGGGGCCGGGCATCTTCAATTTTAGGTACACGTAACATGGTCGAGCCATGAACCGTGCGTAAGCTGGTCTCCCCAAAATGGCATGATATGCACTCTGAAAATCCACGACCTCAAACGTCAACTTTTCTTTGCGAAAATGTTTCGAATCACCAAACACCACGTCCAAAGCTATTTGGCCGAGTGACTCGGCTTTCTTCCCTGGTATAACTCCATGAAAACTCATGTTACTAGTGCTCAGTCGGGACATCGGAATGCCCATTCCTTTCAGTGTGTCTGCATACAACAAATTCAGCCTGCTTCCACCGTCCATCAGCACTTTTGTCAGTCGAGTGCCTTCGACAACTGGATCGACCACCAAAGCTTGCCTCCCAGGGGTGGCAATATGAGTCGGGTGATCAGATTGGTCGAATGTGATGGGTATTTGAGACCATTTCAGATAATTTGCTTTTGCTGGGGCAACCATGTTCACCTCTCGGTTAATGACTTTCAGTCGACTCCTGCTTTCCACATCTGCAAAGATCATCAGAGTGGAGTTGATATGCGGATATCCTTCCTCACTGTCCTCCTTGTCTTCAGCCTTGTCCGACTCCTTCTCCTTGTCCTTAGACTGTTTTCCCTAAAACTGCTGGATCAGGAGTTGACATTGGCGAGTGGTGTGCTTCGGGTAGATGATATTCCCCTCTTCGTCTTTCTTCGTGTGGATGTGACATGGCATATCCATTACGTCGTTTCCTTCTTTATCCTTTACCTTCTTGGGGTTCTAGGATCCTTTTGGTTTCCCCTTAAACTTTCCCTGAGTCACGGCCAGAGCCTCTCCAGGAGCTGCCGGTTCAGCCTTCCGCTTCTGTTTCCGACTGGTGTTTCCTTTTTCCGACTGACTCGGTTTGTGCTTGCCGCTTCGGAGTCGGTCTTATTCTTCGCCATTGGCGTACTTGGTAGCAATCTCCATCATCCGACTCAAGGTCATGTCACCGGTTCGACCAAACTTCAAACTCAGTTCTCTGTTCTTGACGCCATCTTTGAAGGCGCAGACTGCCTGATGATCAGACACATTCTCCACAGTGTGGTGCAAAGTGATCCATCTCTGAATATACTCTCTGAGAGTCTCATTGGTCTTCTTCACGCAGACTTGCAACTCTGTCAGTCCAGCTGGTCGCTTGCAGGTTCCTTCAAACGTTCTGATGAACACTCGGGACAAATCTTCCCAAGTGTAAATGCTGCTAGGCGGTAATTGAGTTAACCATGCCCTGGCAGAACCTTCCAGCATGAGGGGTAAATGCTTCATGGCCACCTCGTCGTTCCCACCACCAATCTGAACTGCCACTCGGTAGTCCTCAAGCCAAGTTTCAGGCTTAGACTCACCAGTGAACTTGCTGACCCCTGTTGCCAACCTGAAATTGGGAGGGATAACTGCGGCTCTGATAGCTCTGCTGAAACATTCAGGACCAGAAACATGCACTCGACTGCTTGTGGGTGCATCTCTGTCGAGTCCGCCTCGATGGGCTCTGTTCCGGTCGACCAAACCTTGCACGATAATGGATCGCGCGTCGAAGCCTGGTTCTCTGGGGTCGACTGGAACCCTTCGCCCTGTACTGTACTGACGCCTGTCATCTTGCTGCCGAGGAGCGTAAGACCCACCCCTCGGAGGGGAATTGGGCACTCGACGCATATCATCTCGGTCGAATCGGTCGCCATATTGATCTCGCCGATTCTCGCGCCCTTCACGCCGCAGAGGCGATCTGGGACTGTGAGCCGACTGAACCGTATTCGCAGTGACGGATCGACTGTGAATTCTATTGCGCGACTGAGACATGGCTGAATTCTGATCTCCTGCTGCTCGGAGCAGATCCCTGATCTGCAGCAAACCTCTGCCAGCTTCCGACTGCGAAGGCTGGATGGACTCTGCTATACGGGTCGCAGCTGCTAAATTCTGGATTGGGTTCGATATACCTGAGTCGGCGGGAAGAGTTGACGTCGACTGGTGTCGGGAACTCGTTGCCGCGCGCGCTCGTCGAGTGCTCGCTGAAGATTCTCCAGTCGAGTGCGTTCGGCCAAATTGGCCAGACGCGCCTCCTCCAAGGCACGAGCCTCGGGGGTTTCTCCTGCGATGGGAGTACGCAGAGCATCCACGTTCCTGCGGCAAAGTTCCTCTCTTTGCAGAGAGTCGAGTGGCTCGGGCTGGTACTCTTCGTGGCCTCGTGCGGGGTCGCCTCCGTCACCTGCTCCACCATCACGGGCGAAGCCAGGGGGACTGCGGGGCCCGTCGACCATCAAGATTTCCGCCACTGGATCACTGCTACCGCACTCGGATGCAGTCTCTACGGAGCCAGTCGACAGATCGAACAAGCCGTAGAGAGATTCGTCGGGCTCGATTGCCGCAACTTGGGTGGTGGCCGATTGGCGAGCCACCGCGTGCCTCACCCATCGCTGAAGCCTCGACCGGCCCGAGCGCTTGCGCTGGCGGGAGACCGGGAGGGTGGACGATGGAGGAGTCGTCCGATACGGGGTCGACGGTTGCCGCAGCAGAACGCCGCGGACACATGCGCGAAAATGCGTCGCACCGCGGACGGGGAGCGCATCAACGTCGAGTGGAGCCTCCTGGAGCCAGGCGGAGTCATCGGCGATGAAGGTGAGAGTGCCGAGACAGATCTCTCGACCTTTGACCAAAACTCCAGCAGACACCATGATGAAAGTACTCGGAAGAATCGCAACTTCTCCACAAAATCGCTAAAACACCTGCCCCACGGTCGGCGCCAACTGTCGTGGTTCTAAGCCTGACAGTAGAGTGGGGGGTAGGTATGGAGAGGCAAGGTCATAGCTATGGAGAGGTTGTAAACACAAGGGATGTACGAGTTCAGGCCCTTCTCGGAAGAAGTAATAGCCCTACGTCTCGGAGCCCGGAGGCGGTCGAGTGGATTATGAGTATATGAGTTACAAGGTGCCGAACCCCTCTACCTGTGGAGGGGGGCGGCTTATATAGAGTGCGCCGGGACCCCAGTCAGCCCACGTAGGAGAGGGTTTAAGGTGAGTTAAGTCCGGGGCGTTACTGATAACGCCCCACATAAAGTGTCTTTACTACCATAAAGTCTACTTAATTACAGGTCGTTGCAGTGTAGAGTGTTTCTTGACCTTCTGGTGGTCGAGTGAGTCTTCGTGGTCGAGTCCTTCAAGTCAGTCGAGTGAGTCCCTCGTTGGTCGACTGGAAGGCGACCTCTGCTAGGGGTGTCCTTGGGTAAGGTACTTAGATCAGGTCCATGACCCTACCCTAGGTACATGACCCCATCACGAAGCACTAGGTCACATCAGAAGGGCTGATGGGCTTAATGGGCTTCAAAGTGTAAGGTCGTTTCGATTATTATCCAACTTTTATACGAACAATTTTGATCGACCTGCACCAGTCGACCCGGGATCGTGTACCGCGTCCCAATCTAGTGTTCCGAAGAAGCCTACTCTCAATCGACCCGTCGATTTCACTAGTAGCGACCCTCGACCCGCGACCCCGATCCTCGACCCGGTCGACCCAGTTCTTTGGCAACTATGGCTGCTCCTGCTATATGTACCATTCAATTGAGCATCTTGATGTGAGCCAAATTCAGTTTCTGAGGAAATACCACATACTATACGCAAAAGAATACATCATGGACTGACATGTACCACGTACATGAAGACAACTGTAAGGCACTCAGCGTCCTCCCCGGACGTCTCTCTCTCTGCAATAATGGCTACCGGGCTGCCTCGCAAGCTGACCTCTCCCTCTGCTCCAGTGCCAGATCCGAGCTTGAATTTGTCCTTCTCGTGTGCAGCCGACCGTCCTGTCACCGGCAAAGCTGGTGTCGCGATGGAGCACGCTGCAGCAACACACACGAGCATGGGAAAGATTGAATCCATTGTCCTCATGAATTCAGTTACATTCATGACAACATGCGGAGATGCATCGGCACGTTGGACAAATTGAGCATCAGCACTATGGATGCAAATCCTCTTCCTCTCGCATTTTTCCTTCTCTCACTTATATGTAGTGTTATTACATCTGAGCAGCACGGCTTCACTGACGAGCCGGAGAGGCTGCACCTACTTGTGAGACGAGCAGCAGCTAGCTTCGTCGTGTCTCCTGCTGTTATAAATCAGGGCTGATATTATTTGTTGGGAGGTGTAGCTCTGGATCCAAAAATGTATAACAGTGTCATCTTCTCCGTCTGCTCTGGCGTGGGCGTGCAGGACAACCACGTCCACGACGAACACGGCAATGGCGGCTGGGCACCGTGCGGGGGAGTCCAAATGTAATTCAAGTAGTCGTCTACACATCGCCTACGGCGGGCTGTCGAGAGCGACGTTCCGTGAGAGAGCATCGCTTGCAGTGGTGGTACTGTCTTCGTTGCCACCACCGACGTCAAGCATGAGGAGCAGGCGCCAGAGCACGGGATCGTGCCTTCGCGTGGTGGAGCCGACGACGACTACTAGCATGGAGCACGCTTAGCAGGCCCCTTGCATGCACGAGCAGGTAGATAAGGTGTTTCTTCGGTGGGTGGCCGGCGTCGACCTTGGTGCATTGTGTTGGAATAATTATGCATCTCTGGGATGCCATTAGCAGAAACTGGTTGCATCTGGTTGAACAGAGATGGGTTTAGGGTTTCTTTACATGTCACGGGAGTGGACATGATCGCCTGCTCGGTGCAGGCGTGATGCATGGGTGATGTAGTTGAAGCAGAGATTCTCCTCGACGTCCTGATTCCTTTAGGATGCCACCAGGACTGTCCGGGGATAGCGACGACGGCTGACTTAGGTCTTCCCATCGCTACGGCACTCCCCCTAATCGGATGGGGTGAGAATATCGGAAGGAGAGAAACCGTACGTGAATTGTGATCTCGTAGATGGCCAGCTCTCTCACGTATCCTTTTAATATGGCGCTGGCGACAGGGGACCCAAAACTTGAGTTGGTTTTTGGGCGCCCCCGATCAGGGCGCGTTAGTTCTGATCCAGGCTCACGTACGTTGGTACATGGACCCCTTCACTTATCGTTATCCCTTCATTTTTTCTGTTAGACTAATAGATCTAACTGGCCTGTTTAAGCCTTCATATCAAAACCAACAATCTCCCCCTTGATCGATAAGCTTAACTTCATTCGCCCATTCTACATAGGAATGATTTACCAAAGTGAGGTGTTACAACAGCTCGAAACGCCATAGAACCTCAACACTTATAGCACACCCGCCTATTTTCAAATGGAAAACATTTTGCTAATTGGGGAGTGGTTTATTTTAATGGTCCTCTTATTCCAGAATCATAAGGCTTCCTGTCGGTGTCAAAACCGGCGGATCTCGGGTAGGGGGTCCCGAACTGTGCGTCTAGGCGGATGGTAACAGGAGACAAGGGACACGATGTTTTACCCAGGTTCGGGCCCTCTTGATGGAGGTAAAACCCTACATCCTACTTGATTAATATTGATGATGTTTGTTACAAGAGTAGATCTACCACGAGATCAAGGAGGCTAAACCCTAGAAGCTAGCCTATGGTATGATTGTTGTTCGTCCTACGGACTAAAGCCATCTGGTTTATATAGACACCGGAGAGGGCTAGGGTTACACAGAGTCGGTTACAATGGTAGGAGATCTACATCTCCGTATCGCCAAGCTTGCCTTCCACGCCAAGGAAAGTCCCATCCGGACACGGGATGAAGTCTTCAATCTTGTATCTTCATAGTCTTGGAGTCCGGCCAATGATGATAGTTCGGCTATCCGGACACCCCCTAGTCCAGGACTCCCTCAGTAGCCCCTGAACCAGGCTTCAATGCCGATGAGTCCGGCGCACATGTTGTCTTCGACATTGCAAGGCGGGTTCCTTCTCCGAATAATTTATAGAAGATTGTGAACACCAGGATAGTGTCCGGCTCTGCAAAATAAATTCCACATACCACCGTAAAGAGAATAATATTTACACAAGTTCAATCTGCTGACGTTTTTGGTGGCGTGATGTCACACCACTTCCAAGCCTTTACTCGAATCGTTTTTACTGTACCACCTCAGCGTGTTTAGCGAAGCGGTTTCCTTGGCACGTCTTGTCGAAGCAGAGATCGTGTTCCCCTTATTCCGGGATTCTCATAAATACGGACGTGGGTAACCCAACCGCGCCCGTTGCCACGCCCCCTCCATCGAAGGCGGGTTCCAAACGGTCACGGGGGACGGCTCTTGGTATTCTTCCTCTTTATAATGAGACCAAGGCTCGTTCTTTTTCTTCAATCCTCAATCGAATCCGCCCCTCGCCCCGAGTTCCAACACCCAGGGCTCCAGATTCGGGTACCTTCGACCTTCGACAATGTCCGGCTCCGACCTACGAGGCCGGTGGATGCCCTCCTCCGTCACGGAAGAGGACGTGCTAAAGCTGAGAGACGCCAGGTACCTAACCTACGAGATTTCGCATAGGTTGCCTGCCCGAGGGCAAGTTATTCCTACTCCCGAGCTCGGCGAGAGCGTCGTGTTCGTGTCTCACCTCCGCCGGGGTTTAGGCTTCCCGATGGATCCCTTCATGAGGGGGCTCATGTTTTACTATGGGCTGGAATTCCAAGACTTGGCTCCGGAGTCCATCCTCCACATCTCATCATTCATTGTCATCTGCGAAGCCTTCCTCCGCACTACCCCTCACTTCGGCTTGTGGCTCAAAACCTTCAAGGTGGAGCTGAAGATGATTGAAGGGCGTCAGGTAGAGTGCGGCAGGGCGGTTATAAGCACGAGGGCCGATGCTCCATGGCCCTAGGGCTCTTTTCAGGAGGAGCTCGGCTTGTGGCAACAGGAGTGGTTCTATATCACCGCTCCCAGGGGCAGCAGGCAGAGGCCGCCCGTCTTTCTCCCGGGCCCTCCACAACGGCTGACGTCATGGGTCAACAAGGGGCTCGAATGGGAGCCGTCCAAAGATGTACCCCTGTTGCAGGGCTGGATTCGAGACCTCCAGGAAAGGGAGATCAATCTGGTTGTAGTGGCACAGGTTATGCTGATTCGGCGCCTTCTACCCTGCAAACATCGCCCCCTCCGCCTGTGGGAATTTAATCCGGAGCGGCCACGAGCTCTCCAACACTTCATGGGTTTGACACCCGTGGAGATGTACAAACTGTTCTTCGGATCGCAAGAGATGCGTCCGGACTTGACCGAGGATGCTGGCCTAAGCTCCAATCGCCCGGATACTCAAGTAAGTAGCCCTGTGTTTGGACTCATCGTCCATTTATTTATCATGGGTTTGCCTTTTAACCAGCTATCCCTTGGACAGGAGTGGATAGCACAAGCAAAACTGATACGGTGTCCGGCCCCCCTCCCTGAGACCACGCCGGATCCCGTGTTAATCAAAATGTTGGAGGTTGTACCTTTGGAGGAGGGCGAAGGGGGGCACAGGGAAACTACCACCTCTGCCAAGGAGGCTTTCAGTAAGGGGGGGATCGAGAGTCCCTCCCTCCAGGAGGAGAAGAGGACCGCTTCCGAAGACCCGGAGGCCAAGGCCTCAAAGCGGGGAAAGAAGTCTGCACCGGAAGGTCTTGTGCCGGGAAGAGCCCCGGCCGCACTGTCTCCTCATAGGAATCAGCCCTCCAGCGAGCCGTAAGTAAAAAGAGGGAATTTTGTAATAGGGGACACCCCTGCTTTATCTCTAAGGGTAACCGAAGTTTTCTGCTTGTAGTTCGGATCTCAGCCCATCTCAGCAGAGCTCATCTTCGGGGGACCTTCGTCCGGAGATGATGGAGAGCGAAACGCCTCCATCTGCCGCCCCGTCTGGCGGGGCGAACGACCCTGAGGTGTTGTCACGGAGGGTCTCCCCGAGTCCGGCGGGGCCGGGGGGTTCGGCACCCACTGTAGTACAGCTGGTGGAGCTGCAGGATTTGCTCAAGAGGGTGTCTATCTCAGAAGATCACCGCACATTAATGAGTATGGTGATTGAAAGGATCTCATCCGCCGAGAGCGGGTTGTATGAGGCCGTCGGAAGTTTGCTGACGGGGTTTGAGGTACGCTAAAAATGACATACCTTTTGACAGTTTTGCACATGGTGTGCGCCCTGTATAGATAGTAGCCCCTGAGACTTGGTATGTGGTCGAAAGCGACAGCGTGCCAAGGATCATAATCTCAGTTATAGAATGTCGCCTTTCCTATGCAGGTGGAGGAACGTTCGGTGGCCAGCTGGACTGATGGAGTTGCCGAACTGAAGAGGCAACTCGATGTTGCAGATGTGGACATTGCACTGGTCAATAAACGATTTAATGAGTCACAAGGTAGGTGGTTGCTCCACGATCGCCTTGTAAGGGAGCTGACGCCCCTTCCTTACAATTTGTATGCTTGATGCAGATGGTGCCGTTGTTGTGGAAGACCTTCGAGCAGAGGTTGCTCGAGCCAAGGAGCAAGCCAGAAATAGTGATGCGGCTGCCTCAAAGGCAGCGGAAGAACTAAAAGCCGAAAAGGCTGCTCACTGCCGAAGCAGGGAGGAGATGGCCGGAATGGCCGCGAAATTAAAATATGCTACCGACCGCTATGAGTTTTTTGAAAGAAAACGCCGAGCGGAGCAAGAGGACCTGAAGAAGGCCGACGCCGAAGCCAAGGATGCCCTAGTGCGATGTGGGCTATGAAAGAGGAACTACGTCAGGACGGAGACATTGCGGCTGGAAAGCCCTTTATGCTGCGTAGGAAGTTCACGGATCTGAAGTATGCTCAGCTGGGCCGATTGTGCGGTGCGGAGGATCGTTATCTGGATTTGGCGGCGAGTGCGGCGAACGCAGTCGTGCACTTCCGAAGCCAGAAGGATCACGAAATGGAAGAGCTTTTCTGGTCTCAATTCCATAGTCCGGAGCGTCCACTTCCGTTGAGTGATCGGCTGGTTCAGTGGGCTGAGCTGAATAGATTGTCCGGACTTGCCATGACGGATGTGGTCGCTCATCTGTGGCCGAAAAGGCCCAAGCCTGAGAGTTATTTTGGCTTGTTGCCGCAATTCCTTAGGGCTGTGCCGCATATCAAGGCGATGAAGCGGTCGGCATGCATAGAAGGTGCACGGATGGCTCTCGCCCGTGTGAAGACATACTGGGTAGAGATGGATGCCACCGCTGTTGCATCCCGGGGTTCGGACAAAAGCCGATTACCCGCCGAGCACTATTTTGAGGAAGTCATGCAGGGCGCTCGTTTGTTAGAGTCGCAGTGCTCAAAAGATGTTATGTTTAAATGACATGTATGATTTCTGAGATCATGTTTATAATGCAATAGCTTTTTATACTTGTGCGTTCAAGTATTGAACTATCTCCTGTGCGGCCATATATGTATGTATAACCTGAAAGATGGCAGTCTTTGGCTTCAGCCCCCACGCACATGGTGCGGGGGTGTTTGCAAAAAAAAGCGCTTCTTCACACTTAATCCAACGTCTTAGTCCTTTGAAGGAGGTGATAGCGTAGCAAACTAGGCAACCGCGCTTTATCACTTTCACTTAGCCATAGGAGCTCGAAGGTGGGGCTACTATATAGCCCCTAGAGGCACCGCGCTTCTCCGAACTCGTGGCGCGTATGTGCCTGAACGGGAAGCGGTCCTTCGTTAAAGCTGAGGAATTCTAAACATTCCAATAGTCGATCAAGTGGTTGACCAGTCTCTCGCTATATCATGACAGTCAGTTTTCGGCTTTCTCTACTGAGGTGCTCGCCCGGCCGAACTGGGGCACAATCGCAGTAGTTCTCCTGGTGCCGGTTAGCCGATGGAGCGGAACGTAAGGCAACAAAACACAGGAGCCGGGCAAACCCAACATTTGACCAAAGACATGATTCGGAGCTGATGCATATAAGGCCTAACTCGAGACGCCGAACACTCCCTGAGGTGTTCGGTCTTTATGATACCGGGCAGAACAATGCCCTAAGCCCCTAGTGTCCAGGTACAGGCGGGAACTTCTGACGCGGCCGATGCCAAAACGCCAGCCTCCTCCTCGGCTATGGTAGGAAACCGGGGGATGTCTATCAAAAAGAGACAGTAAGAAAGGTTTACGCAGGGTCTTAATCTGAAAAGAATCCTTGCAACGGTTCCCTGCTGCACGTCTGCGCCTGTGTCTCCGTTGTGCTGTATCCTGGACGGGTATAGCACGTGCTTCATTTGTAAAAGAGAAGGACTTAGTTTGGAAGAAGTATCGTGCAAAAGTTGTATTTAAAATAGAGTATAGTTTGGAAGATGAATAAAGTTGAGCTTTATTGGCTCTCATCGTTTATGCGTGCGGCCCCTTGTAAAGGGGTATGCGGCTGGGAAGCCCCTTGTTTATTTACGCCAGACTCTCCTAACCGTGTCCGAGGTCTGAATGACCTGTTTTTAGGGGCTTTGACCTGCAAGGTTGGATTAGTGTGTGGCTGTCAAGGCAGTCTCACGTTCTCCGTGGTCGAGGAACACTCGGAGTTACTCTTTAATGAGATTATGCCGCGTGGACCGGGCATTTTTAAGCGTAAGAGACGCGTAATGTGGTATTGCGTGAAGGCGGGCGAAAACTTCGCGTCCCAGTGGTGCTTGAGGGCCACTGTGAAATGGGGCGATATGGAGAGTGAGTTTTTTGTGACGGAGGTTGTCGGATGAACCGAACACAACCTCTAGTGGTGCAGAGCCTGTACAATTGGCTTAAAGGCCTGGCGTCACTCCTTTGAAGGAAGTGCTGCTATGGCGAATTTTGGTAGGGTCTACCCCCCTTCTGCGGACGGTGTCCTGGTATGGCAGGTGCCGCACTGTGTTTTCGTGTTATCACATGAAGTGAGTTCACTGTTTTGACTTCTAGTGGGAAAGTCTTCTGTTTTCCGACGTGCTGCTTGTGGGGTTCGCCGTCGTCTTCGCTTGGTGTGTCGAGCCCCTTGCGTTCGGCGTTAAGTCAGCCGGACTCCTTGAAGACCCAACAATCTCTGTGGGTATGGTTTGCAGGCTTCCCGCACTACTAGGAAAAGGGCTATAGATAGGACTGATTCTAATGGCGCACCAGGTAAGTAGTGCGCCACTACTATATACTAATGGCGCACCGGTTGCTCGTGCGCCATTAGTGTGGAAGACACTAATGGCGCACCGTGCTCACGGTGCGCCACTACTATTGATTTTTTTCCCATTTTTCCATACAAACTAATGGCGCAGGGATGGCAAAGTGCGCCATTACTAGTTAGAACTAGTAATGGCGCACGACCAAGACAGTGCGCCATTAGTATATATATATTTTTTACTTTTTTGCAAACCTACTAATGGCGCACTATGACAAAGCCCAGTCGTGTTTATACCTGAAGCCAAATCCAAGACCGCGGGTGCAAACGTCACCGCGAAAAATGAGCCATGGGTACTGGCTTCCCAAGTGGACCAATGCTTCTTCATTACCAACCCGCCAAAGCCCAGTCGTGTTGTCGTGAGGAGAGGCAAAAGGAAGATCATCAGAATGGATGGAGTAGCCAATGGGCAAGACTTCGACAAGTACGGCGACCCGAAGATCGAACATGACGACGACGATGAAGTAGCAGCACACACCACAAGAAGAAGCAGGACCACCCTACCTAAAGGACGTCCGTTCCACAGAAGAACTCCATTTGCGAAAAAGAAGGGCAAGAAGATTGTTAACAGATAGCTAGCTAAGATCGATTGTATTTAAATCGTAGTCTTCATTTCTCGATTGTATTTCATGGGCACTTTTTGATATCATGAATATTTTTAAATTTCATGGGCACTTTTTGAATTCATGAGGACACTTGATCTCGATCCCCCTCCATCTCGATCTCGATTCCCCCTCCATCTTGATCTCGATCCCCGCACCCTCCCCCGCTCCACCGCCGCCGCTGATGATATTTTCAAGTAAGAAATTTGAACATATTTTTAAAAAAAATTATTACTGTTTTTATAAAAAAAATATTACTGTTATGATTTAAACAAGTTTGAACATATTTAAACATAAATAAGTATAAAAACAGCATTTAAAATGCATAAAAAATATATGGGGGAGCCTGGGAATCGAACCTAGGACCTCCTAGTGTGTGTGCTGCGTGCTGACCAGTCAGGCTAGTGGGTGGGTTCTGTTGTAGATAGGGTTAGGTTGTAGATATGGTTAGTGGGCTAGATTAAAACAAAATTCTAATGGCGCACCGAGGGGTGGTGCGCCGTTAGAATAGTCATACTTATGGCGCACGACTGGACGGTGCGCCATTAGAACCCTCCCCCTAGTTATCCTCCCTCCCTCTCGCCTGATCCCCTTCGACCCTCTCTCCCTCGCCACCAGATCCACCCGCGCGCTGCCCCGACCCACGCCGCCGCCGCCCCCGCGCCTCCATCTCCGTCGCTGCCCCCAGTCCGCCCCTGCCTTGCCCCCCCATCGTCGTCCGCTCCCAATCCACCCCTCCCTCGCCTTCACCACACCCACCCACCCCCTCCCTTGCCTTCCCAGCCCTCGAGCTCCACCGTGGGAGGCGACAGGCAAGGCGGCGGGCAGAATCTGCTTCAACACCGGGTCGGCGAGCCGCGGAACCAGTGCGCGACAGCGCTCGACCCCTCCACCCCCTCCACCTCTTCTTCCTCGGGTTGCCGCTGTCTTCCTCAACTTCGGCCACCTCTGTTGCTACTAAGCTGTCGCAGGGCCTCCTTGCGCCTCCCCGGTGAGCTCCGCCTCCTCTCCCCTCTTCCTTCTCGCGTGCCAAGAAATGCATAGCAATTATTTGCTTCACTTAGTCATTGATGGTCATTCAGTATGAAATTACAACCTGCAGGTATTGGTTGGAATGTGTAACTACAATTTACAGGGGAAATGTTTGCAGTTAAGTTATGTGGTTGGAAAGATCATGTGTCATTAGAAACTTGGAAGCTAAAAACATTGCGATCCTCACCATAAGGATGATTATATCTTCCATGCCTGAATAGCTCTGCCTAAATAATAAATAGATAAAGGTAAAACTAAACCATGCTCAGCGATGAGATGATGTCAACTGACAACCAAAGCAAACTTGTTCAACATAACAAAAGCAAACTTGTACAACATAACAAAAGCAAACTTGTTCAACCACATAACTACAAACTGAGACACAATAGTAGGGGTCATCCCAATACCACAAACAACTCAATATCCCCAGTAGTAGGGGTCATCCCAATGATCCTCCGCCTCTTGCCAGAGCTCGAAACCTTCTTTGCTGATTTCGATTTTCTTCCATGCCTCGTAGGTGACGTAAGCATCTTTCACGGCGTACTCGATGAGCTTGTTTGGCAGTGGGCTGTCCCCCCATAGTAGGTGGTCCGAATTCCTGTCGATCTTCTGCTTCATTTTTGAGTAGGATGGGTGGATGAGGCTGGCTACAAACTCAGCCAAAGACTGCCACTTCTTTCCATTGTTTGGAACTCTCCATTTGCGCTGCAAGTCGACGTACTTGTCGGGGTTGATCTCCAAACCAGACAACTTCAGCTTCTCCTTGTCGCCTCCAATGCAGAAGCCAACAAAGGTGTACAGCTTCTCCTTGTCTTCTCCTGCAGGAGCGGGCGGAGTTCCTTGAGCCTGCATCAAATTAATCTGGTGCATCAAATTCATCTACTTCAAAAACTTTAGAAACTACAGAATTGGGTTCAGTTGAAGCAAAATTCAGTTAAAATAGCATCTTCAGTTCCGAACAAAATTCAGTTAAAATAGTATGATCACAACAACTACAATGATCACAACAACTACAAGACAACATTCTGTATGATCAAAACAGCAAGCATAACATCTCAATGATGTATTTTTTGCAATCTTTTGCATTACAAGACAACATTCATAACAACTACTAAATGATCACTAAAACTTGTAGACAACATTCTGTATGATCACCAAAAAACTACCAATTAGACAGAAACTTCATAACTTCAAAACTAGTATTGCATCTACTTCAGAACTTCGGAACTATTGCATCTACTTCAGAAACTTCAGAAACTTCAAAAACTTCAGAAAGTACTAATTAAAATGAAACTTTAGAACTTCAGAAACTTCAGAACTTCAGAACTAGTATTGCATCTACTTTAGAACTTCATAACTATTGCATCTACTTCAGAAACTACTAATTAGACAGAAACTTCAGAACTGGATGTTTTTACCATTTGGTTGCCGCGGTGATGTGGTATACCAGGACGAGATCCTCCACGCATAACTGCAGAACTGCAGCAATTTGCGGAGGTTTGTCTTCCCTGGTATACTCGACATCAATGCCGATATTCCGAGAAAGCATGCCGCCGAGCCTCCTCCTCATCTTGCAGATCATCTTGTCGGCTTCGTCTGGATTGCTGGTGCATACGACATCCAGCGGCTCCTTCAGGTGGATATCAACCTTGAGCGGCACGGTGTAGTCTCGCTTCTGCCCGGGGACCGGAACGTCGTCGTCGACCACCAGTGGCTCCTTGCCAGACGCCTCCCCACGGTGATGCTTGGCAGACGGAGGGGAGTTGCTCCACGGTGCCTCCGCCATTCTCTTGGCAGACGGAGGGGAGTTGCTCCACGATTCCTCCACCATTGCCCTCCTAGCCAGCGATGGTGGAGGCAGAGGGGAGTTGCTTGATGCTGGAGGCAGAGGGAGGTAGAGGGAGGAAGATGGAGCAGCAATGGAATGAGGAGGGAGGCAGAGGGAGGAAGATAGAGCGGCAATGGAATAGGAGGGGAGTTACCTGGACGTGGGAAGAAAACCCCCTCTGCATCATGGGGAGTTGCCAGTGGAGGGGAGACGTGGGGAGTTGCCTCGAAAACTCAGACGTCCTACCCTTTGGAGGGGAGACGTGGGCCCTCCAAAACTCTGGAGGGGAGACGTGGGCCGTCCTGTTTCTGAAACGTCCAGGAGGGGAGACGTGGTAAAATTCAGTTATAATGTGTTTGTCCCGCGTTCAACTTCACAGCTTTTCTGCTCTCTATTTCTCTTCTTATTCAGCGATTACACAGCTAAAAGAAAACGACAAACTAGGCCACCTCCGGGTCGTGAGCACTGCCATCCCAGCGCTCCCCACGCGTCACCCGCGACGCATCCATGACCGTCTAGTTCGTGCCATCCCATGGTCGGGTCAGGGCCGCGGAGAAACCTAACAAACTACGACCGAGGCGCAGCTCGGATTATTTGAAACTGAAAGCAAACTTCTCTGATGAAACTGACAGAGACTGAAAACTACACCTATATCTGACGAAACTGAAGGTGTTCTTCAACAGCTGATTAAAATTCAGTTAACAACAACATCAGTAAAATTCAGTTAATTAACTGAAGAAGAGAAGAGAGAAAGTAGAGAGAAAGAGGAGTACTTGCATTAACTGAAACGTTTTACTTTAAACTTGCATGCATTCTTTGCTTGTTTATATTCATTCTTGTAAACTGAACATGCTCATCTATCTATCTATCTATCTACCTGCTTAAGTATGTATGTATGCATTGTATTTTTATTTCCTTTGGAAAGTAAAGTTTATTTCCTGGCTGGCTGGCATGATGGCTCATGGATCCCTCAGCTGCAGCTACAGTTGGAGCTCAATCTGATCTCATCTGAAATGAATCTATAAATACAGAGTGTAGTTAGTTACAGAGTAGCAGAAATAGTTGCTGGATGCAGTTACTTGCATGGGCCTGGCTGATGAAGAAAAACTTTATATATATTCATACTGATGTTGACTCTATAAATCATACTTATTGGACATGTTTTATGTGTTGATCCATCAATTGATCACATTGAGAAAGACCATCATGTCTCCGACCATTTTGCAAAGGTCATGTCTCCGACCATCGTGTCATGATGAATTTGCAGGTACCCCGAGAGGCCCTTGAGTTTGTCGGAATGTTGATTAACTTCCATTTCGGCAAATTCGGGTACTCCATATGTCCTATTTTCAGCAAAGGTCATGCTGAAATTTTCCGTGAATTTTATCATGACTTTGCTTAAAATAGGACATATGGGGTACTTGCGACTAATGCATGGGCCGGGGTATCTTAGTACTTAGTTAAGTAGGATCAACTGCCCCGCCGTTCTTGCTGCATTAAACCATAGGTGGCAATAGAGCCAAGTGATTAGGCCCAACTTAGAATTCTCCTTAACATTGATAAACCCTAGATGATAAACCCAACATAGGTGGCAATAGAGCCAAGTGATTAGTGCCAAGTGATTAGGCCCAACCTAGGGTGCCTCGGCATCGATAAACTCTAAATGATGAAAACTTAACTTGGCTGCCCCGGATGCCTCGGTGTTGATGAGAACCTGAATGATGTACGCTTAGGCTTTTAGGGTGCCTCGGCATCGACAAACCCTAAATGATGAAAGCTTAGGCTTTTAGGGTGCCTCGGTGTCGACAAACCCTAAATGATGAGACCATGATCTTGTTCCTTGACAATAACCAAATTTTTGACCAAACTTTTTTCCTATTTAGAGCGGAACATGGCCCACAACGATGAGGCCGGTGGTTCGGGCGACAAGCAATTCTGGGAGCTGTCCCAGGAGATGGAGGAACAACCTCACCGCTATGAGGATGCCGCGGAAGACACCGATCCTGATTACATAACCCCTAGTGGCGTCGGGGATGACACCACTGATGGTGCCGCCGAGGATGCCACCACTGATGATGGCGGCGCACACACAGATGGCAGCCAATCGAAGAAGCAAAGGAAGGACCGGCGTCCGAATGCGCTCCGCACTGTCAAGGAGGAATTCACTCAAGTACAAGGGTAAGGTTCCCGGAGACTACAATGACTGGGAGGAGTGTCGGAGACAGGTTCACCGTTTTAGCGGTAACAGTTACAAAGGGTACACCACTAGGGCAGAGGCCGAATCTAGATATGCCCGCTATCTAGCGGGAGAGAGGAGGGAGCGTTGGAGGAACCAGATGAGGAACAGTTTGATCACGATGATGCTCATCGTGATGACCACAACTCTCTTTTATGTGATGGTAGTTTAGATGATCGATATCGACTTGTTATGTGAAGACAAACTCGATACTCGCGGTCTTGGGACTTGTAATGTTTTATCTTTGTTTGGTCTTTTGAATTCGGAGACTAATATGATGAATTGTATTCGGAGACTAATCTTCTATTGTATTCGATGAATCTGATGTTGCTGTGTGCTGCTGTCTATATTCTGTCCAATAATATATTTTGTAACCTGTGCAAAAATCAGAAAAGCAAAAAAAACCAAATATTCATACTAATGGCGCATCAAGGTAGAGTGCGCCATTAGTATGCCAAAGGATACTAATGGCGCATCAAGGCAGAGTGCGCCATTAGTGTGACAAGGCACATGGTTACATATGGCCCCCCGGGAGGCATACTAATGGCGCATGGAGTTACATACTAATGGCGCACTTCCAGGTGCGCCATTAGTATACCAGATACTAATGGCGCACCAGTGGTGCGCCATTAGTAAAAAATTCTAATGGCGTGCTACTAATGGCGCACCGGTAGTGCGCCATTAGTAGGCAAAACCGGTGCGCCATTAGTAGGCCTTTTCCTAGTAGTGCCGGAGGCACTATGTATTTGACATAGCCTATCCAGAATTTTGTTTAGGTTGGATAGCTCGTCGCTGTTGTCCTTGAGGGGCAGTGTTTTGTTATTCGGCCGAGAGCTTTTGAATCCGGCGTTAACTGCCATGCTATTTGGGCCATTTTCCTTATTCCGGCGATGATCTTTTCTGTGTCGTGATTTCCCATTTCCATCCCTGACTTCGGATGTACTCGGGTCGCTGGTACTGCATCTAGCCAACCAGCTGTCTTCCCCCGCGCAAAAGCGGGTCATGAGACTTGTTAGTGCGGCCATTGTTCTTGGTTTCTCCTGGCTGAGGTGTCTGGCGAGCCATTCGTCTCGGACATTGTGCTTAAAGGCTGCTAAGGCCTCGGCGTTCAGACAGTCGACAATTTGGTTCTTTTTGGTGAGGAACCTGTTCCAGAATTTGCATGCTGACTCTCCCGGCTGTTGAGTTGTGACTTAAATCGTCTGCATCCGGAGGGCGGACATAAGTCCCCTGAAAATTTGCTCGAAACGCATCCTCGACCTCTTCCCAACTTCCAATGGTATTTTCTGGGAGGCTTTTGAGCCAATGCCGAGCTGGCCCTTTGAGCTTGAGGGGTAGGTATTTTATGATGTGGAGATCGTCTCCTCTGGCCATATGTATGTCTAGGATATAATCCTCGATCCAGACTCCGGGGTCTGTTGTTCCGTCATATGCCTCTATGTTTACGGGTTTGAATCCCGCTGGAAATTCATGATCCAGTACCTTGTCGGTGAAACATAGTGGGTGTGCGGCGCCCCTGTATTTGGGTGTGCCGTTGTCTTCAAACGCTCGGCGGGTTGTGTTGCTTCCTGGAGTCTTCTTTTTTGGCCCATAGATAGACCTGACCGGGTCATCCTTTTTCCGAGGATCTTTATGCTAATCGTGTGCTGGCTTGTGTGCGGCGCCCCTTGCTGCTCTTAGACTGTCATCTGGTCGTCTGTCCGGCCAGGCGGCCTCTTTCTTTTTTGACTGCGGGGGCTCTAAGGCCTCCTCGTCAAATTCGGGCAACAGCTTGCGCTTCGGGTAGCTCTTTGCCTGGTGACTAGCGCCATATTTATCTGCGGTGTTGAGTACTTTGCTCCATCTCATTCTGAGTGCGTCCTCCGCTGTTTTGAGCTTCCGCTTTTGCTTCTTCAAACTTCTTGCAGTGGCGATGAGCCTTTTATGAAGGTTCTTATGCTTTGGTGTTGTGTTCGGCATGAGATCGTCTAGGCTCTTGTTTTCGCCGGGGATGGGTTGCTTGTCCAGTTCGTCATGTTCAGATGGTTGCTTGGTGGCATATTTGCCGTCCACTGCTTCGCCCTGCTCTAGGGCCGGGTCCGTATGGTTGCTGTTTTTATCGAGGCGGGACCTCGGGCGGCGCTTGCATTGCCGTTTTGGTTGTTTGTTGCGGGAGTTATCCTTCGCCACGTCCCGTTGTTCCTCATTGTCGCTTCCTTTTGGTGTATCCACCATGTATACGTCGTGAGTTGGGGTGTCTTTTCAGTGCCCGATAGGTGCTGGTGCTTGGTCGTCTCCGGTATCATCGTCCATACCGTCGATGTCTTCAGAGTCGAAGTCTAGCATGTCGGTTAGATCATCGACAGTGGCTACTAAGTGGGTGGTGGGTGGGGCATGAATTTCTTCATCATCCGCATTCCAACCGTCCTGACCGTAGTTCGGCCAGGGCTCTCCTGATAATGAGAGACACTTTAGCGAACTCAAGACGTCGCCGAAAGGTAAGTGTTGAAAGATGTCCGCAGCGGTGAACTCCATGATTGGCGCCCAGTCGGATTTGATTGGAGGGGGCACGGGAGGTTCGGAGTCTGGCGAGGAGTCTGGCACCTCGGAGTCACGAGCTTCATGAGGGACAAGGTCAGTGTTCGGCTCTATCGCCATAGAGGTTGCAGCCCCCGAGGCGGTGTCTAGCCACCCGTCCTCGATCTGCGCTGCCGGCTCCGAATTGAAGATTGGAGCGGACTCAAGTGCGGCCTCCAGGGTACTGTCCGGCTGCAGAGCTAAATCATGCCCGTCATGACAGAGCGGCGCACTTGGCTGTGGCTCGAATCCATCGGAGATCAAGTCCCCGCGGATGTCAGCCGTGAAGTTCAAACTTCCAAATCTGACCTGACGGCCAGGGGCGTAGCTTTCGATCTGCTCCAGATGGCCAAGCGAATTGGCCCGCGGTGCAAAGCCGCCGAATACGAAGATCTGTCCGGGGAGGAAGGACTCACCCTGGACTGCGTCGTTGTTGATGATTGAAGAAGCCATCGAGCCTATCAGTGAACAGAGGAACTCTCAATGAAAGCACAATGTCGGTGTCAAAACCGGCGGATCTCGGGTAGGGGGTCCCGAACTGTGCGTCTAGGCAGATGGTAACAGGAGACAAGGGACACGATGTTTTACCCAGGTTCGGGCCCTCTTGATGGAGGTAAAACCCTACGTCCTGCTTGATTAATATTGATGATGTGTGTTACAAGAGTAGATCTACCACGAGATCAAGGAGGCTAAACCCTAGAAGCTAGCCTATGGTATGATTGTTGTTCGTCCTACGGACTAAGGCCATCTGGTTTATATAGACACCAGAGAGGGCTAGGGTTACACAGAGTCGGTTACAATGGTAGGAGATCTACATATCCGTATCGCCAAGCTTGCCTTCCACGCCAAGGAAAGTCCCATCCGGACACGGAACGAAGTCTTCAATCTTGTATCTTCATAGTCTTGGTGTCCGGCCAATGATGATAGTTCGGCTATCCGGACACCCCCTAGTCCAGGACTCCCTCACTTCCCTAGTCCATGCCAGCAACATGCTCATGAAAAATACTAGATGGTAAGCCTTTTGTTAGTGGATCCGCGAGCATATGCTTCGTTCTTATATGTTTAACATCAATTGTTTGATCCTGGATTCTATCTTTCACAACACGATACTTTATGCCAATGTGTTTGGCAGCAACACTTGACCTATTGTTACTCGTATAGAAAACTGTGGGTTCATTATCACAGTACAATAAATTTGGTTTAGATATGCTGTCAACCACTTTAAGTCCAGGAATAAAATTCTTTAGCCATACAGCCTGCCCGGTGGCCTCATAACATGCTACAAATTCTGCTTGCATCGTAGATCCAGCAGTTAACGTTTGTTTGGAGAGTTTCCACGATATAGCTCCTCCCACGAGTGTGAATATATAACCTGACGTGGATCTCTTACTATCCACACACCCGGCAAAATCAGAGTCTGAATAACCAACAATTTCTAGGTTATCAGTTCTTTTATATGTAGCATGAAATCCTTAGTTCCTTGCATATAACGCAAGACTTTCTTTGCGGCCTTCCAATGGTCCGGTCCTGGATTTGATTGGTATCTGCCAAGAATCCTGGTTACAAAACATAAATCTCGGCGTGTACACACTTGAGCATACATGATGCTTCCGACAGCTGAAGCATAAGGAACATATTTCATCTAATCAGTTTCATATTGGTTCCTCGGACATTGAAATGTCCCAAACTTATCGCCCTTAACTATAGGAGCAGGTGAGGGTGAGCACTTATTCATATTGAATTTTTTCAGTACTCTCTCAAAGTATGCCTTTTGAGATAGTCCTAACGTTCCTCTGGACCTATCTCAGTGAATCTCGATGTCGAGGACATACGAGGCTTCACCAAGATTTTTCATATCAATATTGGATGATAGAAAATTCTTGGTCTCATGCAGCGTATCCGTATTGCTACATGCCAACAATATGTCATCAACGTATAGGACTAAAAATGTGAACCTACTACCTTTAAACTTAACGTATATGCAGTTGTCCACAACATTTTTGGTGGAACCAAAAGTTTTGATAACTTTATCAAACTTGAGGTACCATTCTCTTGAAGCTTGCTTGAAGCCATTAATTGATTTCTTTAGATGACATGCTAAATGTTCCTTCCCTTCCACAAGAAATGCCGTTTAACATCCGTTTGGTGTAGTTCTAGGTCGTAATGAGCTACTAATGCCACTATGACTCTAAAAGAATCCTTGGTTGACATAGGAGAGAAGGTTTTCTTATAATCAGTGCCTTCTCTCTGTGTATACCCTTTTGACACTAGCCTTGCCTTGAACCGTTCGGCATTCCCTTTGGAATCATACTTGGTTTTGTAGACCCACTTGCAGCCTACTTTCTTAGCTCCATCGGGAACTTCTACTAAGTCCCAAACGTCGCTTGATCCCATAGACTTCAACTCATCTTCCATGGCAACCAACTACTTGGACAAATTTTTGCTTTTAATGGCTTCCTTATAAGAGGTTGGATACTCCACCTTTCCCAGATCATTCATATCATCAATCATGTACGTGATATAATCATCTGATATGGCTTTCTTTCTCTCATGACGTGGCCTGTCCATTGGGGGAGGTGGTGGAGGAGCATCATTGTTCTGAGGGTCATCTTCATTACCTGACTGGTGATCCTCTTCACCTTATGGATTGACATTAGTTTCAGGATCACCATCAGCTCAGGACCTGAAGTACTAGATCGAGGATTAGCATGAGACGTCACTACACTTTGTAGTGGCCAAACAATCTCTTGGATAGTTGGGGATGGAACACACACCCGTTTCTCCTCAAGATTGATCTCCCTTATTTCGGTGGCTTCGTTATCCTCAAAAAATACTGCTTGTCGAGTCTCCACATACTTGGTGGTGTGACTTGGGCAATAGAAACGATATCCCTTTCCCCTATGAGGGTATCCAATGAAGAAACAACTAACTGTCTTTGGATCTAATTTCTTAAGTTGTGGATTGAAAATTCTAGCCTCAGCGGGACAACCCCATAGACATAAGTAGTTCAAGCTCGGTTTTTTTCCCGTCCACATCTCGTAAGGTGTGTTCGGTGCTGCTTTAGTAGGAGCGAGATTCAGGACATGTGCGGCCGTCTTTAATGCCTCCATCCATAGGCTGACTGGTAAACTTGCATGACTGAGCATGCTTCGCACCATGTCCATAAGTGTGCGGTTTCGGCGTTCATCCACACCATTTTGTTGAGGTTCACCAGGCATTGAATATTGGGCAACAATTCCATTCTCAGAGAGAAACTTAGCAAAAGGTCCTGGAATTTGCCCATGAGGGGCATGCCTACCATAATACTCTCCCCCGCCATCTGATCGTATAACTTTTATTGTAGTGTTTAGTTGGTTCTCAACTTCGGCTTTGAACACTTTGAATTTGTCCAAAGCTTCCGATCGATCACGTATAGGATAAATATATCCATATCGAGAAAATTCGTATGTGAAGGTAATGAACGAATCAAAACCATCCATAGACGTGACATTAAGGGGTCCATATGTCAGTGTGTATGAGTTCAAGGACACCCATGGCTCTTACCGCTCCTTTCTTAATCGTTTTTGCGTATTTACCTTTTATATAGTCAATGCATTTGTCTACATCAGAGAAGTCTAATGGAAGGAGTACGTCATTTTTAATAAGTCTTTCAATTCTCCCCCTCGATATGTGCCTTAAACGATGGTGCCACAATTTTGAAGAGGTACTTGTACCCTTCCATTTCTTCTCAACATTACATACATCACTCACATGCAGGATAGAATCATTCAATCATAACATATATAATTGGCCTCGTCTGACGCCGAGGCCTATGTTCTTATTACAATAATTCAAAACGAATTGTTTGTTCCCAAACTTGCTCTCAAACATGTTATCATCTAGGCAAGAGACAAAAATCAAATTCCTACTAAAGGTAGGGACATAAAGAACATTATTTAAATGAAGACGGAAGCCAGTGTGGAGTTCTAAGGTGATTGACCCTATGGCTTCAACATCAACTTCGAATCCATTTGCCACCTTAAGTCTTCTTGCCCCCTTGGCCATGGTTTGGATTATATTTGAGTCCTCCATAGAGTTAGCAACATGAGAAGTTGCACCTGAATCAATCCACCAAGAGGTAGTAGAGTAATCAACATATAACATTTCATCTATAAAAGTAATTTCATCAGTACCTTTCTTCATCAACCATTTGAGGAATTATGGACAGTCTTTCTGATAATGACCCTCATTCTTGCAGAAGTTGCACTTGTTTTCTTTAGGCTTATCGTCCACCTTCTCCTTTCCTTTATATGAGTTTGATGAATTTTTCTTAAAGAACTTCTTTTGTGGCTGTTGCTTAGAAGAGCTTGCTCCATCGTGTTTTCTCTTGGAGGAGCCAACCAAAAAGGCTTGGTCCTTTCCTCGCGTCTTAATCCTCTCTTCTTCCTCGACAATTCTTGAAGATATCTCCGCGTTGTCCATTTCTCTTGAAGAGAGTTATAGTTAATCTTAAATTGATCAAACTCTTAAGGGAGGGAGTCCAAGATCATGATGACAAGGAGATTGTCATTGATCTCACATTATAATGCCTTCAATTTGTTACAAGCATTCACCATCTTTAAAATGTGAGCCCAGACATCACCATTATTATTATACTTCCCAAGGAGCTTGTGAAAAAGTTCTTGCGCGTAAACCTTGTCGGAGCCTTTGAATTACTCCTCCAGGGCTGCCATGAATTCCTTAGGAGTATCTATCTTGGGTAGTGCCCCAATTATGTCAGGTGATATGGATGATCTCATCACAAGCATAGCAATGTGATTTGACTTTTCCCATATCTCCATCTTGGAATCATAAGTTTTCTTTAGTTCAGCATACCCCGTGACACTAGCAGCGGGAGCCACGGGTTTATCCTCCCGTAAAGCATAATCAAACTAATGGACGGCTGGGCATAATTCCATTGAGTTCTTCCAAAGAGGGAAGTTACTACATGTCAACGGCTCGACAGTAAACATGGCAGAAGCTGTAATGGACATGAAAGACTTTATGAGTAATTGAAATGAATATGAAATTTTACGTTGGCAAAATAAAATAGACATGCCATGTATTTAATTTCAACTCCATGTCAAAACACCGTTGGGTAGAAAAAACATGGAATTAAAATATCATAAGTGATGAATCATAATAATAAAACAACGTTGGTCTGTATTAAAATCAGAGTCATTTCATTCTCAATTTAGACATCAACATAAGGAAAATATCATTATTTTTAATGTCTAAAAAAGAATTCATCATGCAAACACATAATAGATCCTGAACAAAATATCTCGTTTGTTCAATTTTACCCAGAATAATAATGTGTTCATTATATTTTTGGGCATTTTTGTGTTTTAAACAATGCAAAACATAAGGGATATTAACTTACAGTGCACTGGAAAACACAGAAAATAGCGATGGCACAAAATACAGACGATTATTCTACAGCCCAACCCAGCAGCTAAAACCGTAAAGAACATAAAACAAAGAAACGCGCTGGGCTAAGGCAACCTAGGCTGAAGCCCGTGGCCGAAAATGGCCCATTAACGCCCGCCGACCCGGGTCATCGCTCCGCGTCACTGTGAGCCATCCGATCGAATCGGACGGCCTGCACGGCTTGCGGCCGGAACAAAACAGCCGACCTGGGCTAACCCTAGGTTATCACCCCCCCTGCATTTCACGCTCCACCAGAGGCGGCGGCGTTCGTCAGCGGCCCGAAGGCGCGCCGGCCATGGTGGCGCGGCGGGTGCGCTCGCCGGAGGAGCGTGCTGCAGGATGAATCCCGTGCGCTTCCCCGTCGAACATGGACCCGGTGTTCGTGCACATGGCGCATCAAGGAGGCTGGAGAGGAGCCGGCCACCACAGCATGAAGGGGTCGACGACGGCGTGCAGGGCGACGACCCGTACACACGCGCGTCCGTAAGAGTGGCGGCAAGGTGCGGGAGCATTCCTCACGTCGTCCAGGGCACGACGGCGTCGCGACATCTCTGCCCTCGCACAACGGTGGGCGTTGTGCGGGCCCTGAAGGGAAAAGGCAGCTACACGGCACATTTGGTGAGCATTTCTCCTCATTCTCCCCAAAAATCGTTTTCATCAGTGCTTAATTTATGAAAAAACAGGCCTAATTGAAGAATTTGGGTTCTACCGAAATTGGGGGTTTTTTCTAGGGTTCTTCAACATGGGGGTTGCTACTGTACGTGTACTATCTATTCCTCTGCGTTCTAATTTGATGATGCATACGGGAACAGGACTTAAACATGATCAATTTTAATCAAATTAACATGAAGGTGAGCATTAGATCTTAACTTATATTAATTAAAATTGATGAACATAGGTGGTAATCTGTAGCAAATTAGAATTAAAACATGATTATTTACAGAGGGCATTAAGAGAGTAGCATGCATATTTGGGCTAACTAGGGGCTAGAACTTTCAATCTTGATCATGAACCCTAAACATGACATTGGTCTAAACATGATAGTGATCTACTCATCAACAATCAAGGGATCTATTGCAATCAAGATTGGCGACTGATACCATTGTTGTAATAATTATGAATCTCTGGGATGCCATTAGCAAGAACTGATTGCATCTAGATCACACAACAATCAAGAACATAGATGGATTTAGGGTTTCTTTACATGTCACGGGAGTGGACATGATCGCCTGCTCGGTGCAGGCGTGATGCAGGGGTGATGTAGTTGAAGCAGAGGTTCTTCTTGACGTCCTGATCCCTTCAGGACGCCACCGGGACTATCCGGGGACGGCGGCGGTGGCTGCCTTAGGTATTCCCATCCCTACAGCGCTCCCCTTGATCGGATGGGGTGAGAATATAGGGAGGAGAGAAACCGTACGTGAATTGTGATCTCGCGGGTAGCCAGTTCTGTCCTGTATCCTTTTAATATGGCGTTGGCGACATGGGACCCAAAACCTGAGTTGGTTTTTGGGCGCCCCCGATCAGGGCGCGTTAGTTCAGATCGAGGCTCACGTACGTTGGTACGTGGACCCCGTCACTTATCGTTATCCCTTCATTTTTTTGTTAGACTAATAGATCTAACTGGCCTGTTTAAGCTGTCAGATCAAAACCAACATTTGCTGTTATTAACGCATGATCCGGCTGCAGACTCTGCTCTTCTGAAGCAAACCTGTAGATTCTTTTTCAGTTCGGGCGACATGCTAGACAACAGTTGGTACTGCTAATTGCGGCTCTGTTAGTAGTACTTCATAAGTCGAATATTACATCTTTGTGTTTTTGTGATCGAACAATGCTGAATACTAATCAGGTTGAATGATAATCGGTTAATGCTAATTTGTGGCTCCCAGTCTCGCTGACTTTGTGACATGCACGTTAAATGTACTCATCACACTCGTCAACCACTAGGGCCTACTTTTCACAGAAATAAATGATGTGCATACCCACCACGCTCGTGAACCACTCGGGCCTACTGATGTCGGAACAGTCGAGCAGTGGCACTGTTTCTGTCAGGACATAGACTAGACCATGTGCCAAGTGTAGCACTTTTAATACTCAAAAGGCAAAAATACAGGGAAGCGGAGTAATTGCGCTCGAGCTTAAATGAGCTCATTATCGTGCACGTTCGCTAGCGCATCAGGATCTGAGCCAATTGTTTATTCGGGCGTTGGAGGGTTGCTAGGAAAATGCGCACTGTAGATAAATACGTACGCAACAAAGCTTAGTGGTGGGCCAGAGTTAACGTGGAGTTGGGCGTCCGTTCGTCCTAGTGGAGGTGGGACGTGGATCAGAATCACACGTCCTCATCTGATCCGTGGCCCTGGTGGGGACAGGCAGGATCTAGAGTGTTCTTTGGCTACAGGCGGCGGCCATCTGTGGGAACAGGGGTCTCCGGCGGAGAGAAAAGGAGCAGCGACGGCGATCCAGCATGGAGTTTCTGATGCACCATTGAGCAGGTACGTGGATCTTTGCTTGCCTGACGGATTCGTCGGAAATCCTACCCGCATGCCTTTGGTGGCTGAAAGGATTTGGTTTTGGCTTGAATGAGATCCAATGTCCTTGAAGAAGTAGGAGAGAGCTTGGTGCCAGCCCCCGTTCTAAGGGCGCCGACGGGAGGCGGTATGCTGGAGGAGCAGGATATGGCAGTCAGAACCACTGTCCTTGAGGAACTAGGAGATTGGTTGATGTCGGACGCTGTGCTGCCTTGTTCGAGGGGAGATGGTACGGTGGAAGAGCAGCAAGTGGCGGAGCAGCCATGAGCGGGGGACAACGCGAGTGCTCAGGTTTTCGCCGCCACTGATGCCCTGGTGGGGAGGAGGGATAGTTCGCCTCCGACGTCAGAGTTCTCAACCAAGAAGATGAATCTCCTGGTTGGTACTAGAGGTTAGTGTTGGATTGTATTTCAGTCAGTATACTAGGGATTTACATTATAGTTGGAATTGGATAAATCCTACCATTAGAACAACTAGTGATGATTCAGTTAGGAAGCAGAACCATCTTTGCCGAACCAAGTCAGTTCATATGATAAAATTGTTGATTGCTGATTTGGGGGAGTTAATATGTGAATTTTGTAAGTTTAATATGTAAAGTTACTGGACCCAGACAATTCACATGAGAAGAAATAGCGATTTGATAGTGATATTCAGGGAATCATGCTTAGTGCCCTATGAGGCATTTCATCTAAGGAAAATGCTGGTTACTTAAATCCAAACAGTTAATATGTGGAGGTTGTTTTTACAGTTAATATGCTGAGAATTGGGTCTGTCGCATCGAGCAGAACACCCTGCCCAAATTATGTCAGCGCGTTTGAGAAGGCTAGGAGTTATGCCGACAACCCGGTTGAGAATGTGATCACACCAGTGATTGGCACTACTTTGGACTCTTTGGGTGAGGCTTATGACCTCTGTAATTTGTATTCATGGGAGAAAGGCTTCGTCATCCTATATGGGAAGAGCCGGCTGAATCTCGAGATGACACCCAGGTCTATCTCGCGCACTACTGGAGGTACTGCAATGGCCTGTACCTTGAGAGGCACATTGGTGAGGTGAGTATATAGTTGGAGAACAAATAGTGATGTTGTAAAAATTTGATTGTGTTCTATAGGTGCTAACTCCTGGAATTGAACTGTATTGCAGTATGAGCTGGCTTATCTTAAGAAGCAGATTGCATACGAGGTGATCTCGATGAAGGGGAACAAGGGTGAGCACCCAAGCTTCATGATCGAGGAAGTGTTGTTCCGAAGAAGACCGGAGTGGCTGTCTCATTATCTGCTTAGTTATATTATGCGTTTACCATGAGTTTGCAAAAGACTAGTTATATTATGCATTTACCATCAGTGGTTGTCCCATTATCTGTTTGCAAATAGTAAGCTAAACTGGATCCTGAAGGTCCAGTACAAATTGTATTATGCATTTACCATGAGTGGTTGTCTCATTATCTGTTTGCAAATAGTAAGCTAAAATGGATCCTGAAGGTCCCGTACAAATGCTGCTGCTTTGAAAGACTGAATCTATGAAACTAGAGACAGCATAGATTTGGAAGACTGAATCTTTTGATTTATGAATCTATGAAGGTATGCATCTACACGCAGCCTTGAATTGAAAAAAACAATCTAAAAATGTATGCATCTGTCATGACACCGAAAATATGAGGCTATGAATCTCGAGGCAGTATTGTTTTAAAAACTAGGAATATATCCATCTAAACATGTACATTATTCTGCATACATTAAAAATACCTCCTCATGTTTAGGAGCATGCATTAGACTGAATCTTTGAATCTATCCATTTTTAGGCGTATGCATTAGTCTGAATCTTTTAGGATTATGCATTAGTCTAAATCTTTGAATCTATCCATCTAAAAATGTATGCATCAGTCTGAATCTAAAGACTGCAGCTATGATTTTCCATGGCTGAAAGCAGCAGGGGATGGAGATTAAAATAGATGTACAGGGTACGAACCAGGAAGGCCGGCGCCTCCTGGTGTGGCAAGGCAAGGAGAGTCAGCATCGAATAGCTGTGCAAAATAAATGGGCGGGGTTGGACGCCCGCCGTCTGGTGATTAACGTCTGAGCCGTGGCTCACAACGTGATGGCCCATCTGAACCGCCGCTGCGAGGATGACGGACGTCGCATTAAATGCCATAGCAGAGTGGGCCAGGGTCTGGAAAAAAGGCGGCCATACATCTCCAAATACATAGTAAAATAATTGGGGCAGTCCTAATCTTTCGCCAGCTGACGGCTGAGATATAGAGTCCATCTGAGCTCGAGCTCAGAATAGACTTTCCGAAAATACAGCACATATACACTATCATATACACTGACATGCACAAATCGTGAAGCACACCAAGGGCCTTGATAAAGAGCTCATATGAGCTCGAGCACCGTTTTGCATATCCGAAAAAGGATTCTCTTCTTTTAGCTAAGAGATGGTCTCTTAGTAGGAGTTATAAGGCATTTGTCTTAATTGTACGAGGTGTCTTCTCTAATTCACATGTTTTACTGCTTAATTTTAATCACCCCAAGATTTTAGAAGCATGCAAATATTATTGGACACTGATAAGTGCCACACGGGTGATACGAGCACATGAAAACCCCGAACCTTTTTATGGTAAGTTTAGTGACGTGAGGATGGCAACTTTCCTTTCGGATAACAAGTTTCACTCTATTTTTATGTTTTTTTTTGGATGGCAACTTTAGTTATAAAAAACGTCAGGGCAGGATTTCTTCGTGCCAATCATTTGGGTTATTATTTGTTAGATGTAGCATTGAGATGTAATACTTACGGTTTCTTAAGGGCTTAGAAATATTCAGCTCTTACGCCAACTCTAGCCGATCCCCTATCCGGTTATAGTGGAGTAAAATTTTGGTTTTCTGGCGCCTATCCGAGGAGTAAATTTACTCCTCCGCCTATCCGAGGAGTAAATTTACTCTGTCTAAAGGTGGAAAGTAAAATACCCTTGCTCCCCCTCGCCCTCCCTTCGACGCCAAATTCGTCGCCACTGTTGCGTCCCAACCCCACCCCGTGTGGCCATGACCACACCGCCCTTGCTGCTACCACGTTAGGCCTCGTCAGCGACCTTGCCGTGAATAGTGCCGATGACCTCCAGGACAAGTGGGATGTCACGTACCTGAGCGTGTGAGCAACATGTGAGTTGTGCCATACCTGTGCCGTCATGGGCGGCATCTTGAGGGTGTTCTTGGCGTCAGGGACGGAATACATGAGCTGACCTAGCACGGCAGGGTCAGGAGTGGACGGGTCGCCGATGAGGTCACAGGCGGCTTCAGCCTCCATGAACTCGCCAGTGCACTCCACGATGAGCTTCATCTCTGAGCTGATGTTGAGCCGACCAGCGAACGGGTGGTAGTGGACGAGCATGCGACCCAGCACGTTCGCGACACCCCTCTCCAAGCTTGGCCCCACCTGCACTACCCTCCACTACAGGAAATATGTCAACTTGTGACCACCACTATTGGTCACTGAATGGTCGTTGTTTTCCATTTGTGACATTTTTGTGACAAAAAACAGAATGTCAAAAGCTGGCGGTCCTAAACTGAAATTAACAACCTTCTTCGGGATAAGGTCGTTGACGCTTACGACCAAAACAAAAGGTCGTTGAACCCATGACCTTTTGTTTTTGTCACTGGTTGTCTGCCCAGGCCACATCGGATCCGACGTGGCAAACTGACGTGGCAAAATTACAACCAATTGAAAAGGTCGTTGATAAGATCCAGCCCGGTCCAATTCGCTGTTCTACATGGGTCATGCCCATTAATTTGGCCTTTTATATTTTTTCTATCAATTTTTGATCGGCTTCATGGGCCAAGCCCAACATTGCAGCCTTTTTTATTGTTGGGCCGTGTCCTTTAAAAAAAAATTGGCCATTATATTTTAGAGCTGGTCAAATCAATCAGATAGGTCCCACTTGTCATCATCTCACATATTGGGCCCACTTGACAGAAATTTCAAAACTGCTCAAATTATTTTCATAAGGGGTCCCGCGAGTCAGGTTTCCATTCCACACGTTTTCAAATCACATACATAGTCAATCTTTCAGATGAAACAGTACAAATATAATTCACCAAATACAACTAAGTCTACTACAATATGTATATAGTGTATTACAACCCAAATATGCCTACTCTTACAATATTACAATATTTACAGTCTATACAGCTCTTTGCTGAGTAGGTCTATACGGCTTCGAACTTCAAATTTTGTAGACCTGGAGCTCCTGTAAAAGAGTGAACACATAGGCTACCAGCATTAGAGTCGCTATTATTCCTGGAGTAGATTTGCAAACCTCTAGGTTTAGTTTAGTGTACGGACTATTGAAAAATTATATATTGAAAGAGATCTAATAGAAATGTCAATTTATGGGCCAAATATATGATAAGGCCACAGATCCAGCCAACTTCAAAGACCTAGATGTTTGTGATTCATCTTCACAGAACCACAAGAACACTAGTTATAGTAATGCTAACCATAAGAGCATGAATTAGCAGAAGGTATATAGCTAGCAAACTATCTACTAGACATCATCGACACTTGAACCATAACATGCATGTCCAGCAAGGAAACAAAAAATGGGACAAGTACTAATGCTGGATAACATGTACAGCAAGGCCATCCAATGGTTTCAGCCACATCCTAATAAACCAGTGACACTCTAATACTAATAATTACCAGCAGCAAATAAAATAGCCAAATGAGGCACCAACACTTGATCATCAACACAACAGTCGGCAAGGACTCAACCACGGCGCGAAAAGCATCAAAATCTTAACTAACCCATGAAACAGAGCATGGTTGTAGCATAGCAAAGGGAGGAGCTCATAATGGTGGTTTGCGTAGCCGATGTCAAACAGCTTCCGTTCATCGCTTGCGAACACCATGCACCTTGGTGCCTTGCATACGGCCACCTTCGAGACTGCGAGAGAAAGAACGAGGTGAAGGTTAGTACGCATCAAGGTAGCTGCTGTTCTGGGTCAAGCTAAGTCAACGGCATAAGAGATTTTAGTCAACAGAAATTAACTTGTGAACATCTTGCACAAACTATCATCATTTATAAAAAATACAAAAAATATGCGAACAGTTGTACAATGGTTCAGTGATCATACTTATATTACATTGCTTTAACTCAATTGCTAAGCTAGAAAACAAAAAAACATTCTACATGAGGTTATCTCATCGGTCGTGATTTGGGGGCAGCAAGGGTATGAGTAATGGATGCGCTACAGGAAAGAGCTGAGTGGGATTAGTACCTGGAGCTTGCACTTGGTGTAGTCATGGTCGTCCTACTGCTGTTGTATCCCCATGGAACCCTTGTGCTGCAGAAGGACAGATGATTGATCAGCTGAAATTGAAATCAACGGTTGTTGCTGCACAAGAGCCTATAATTAAGCTCAACAATGAAAAAGACATGCTTATTGTGTCTTAGACAGAAAATAAACATGTGATGTTTTTTCCATCAAGATCAAGATAAACAAAATTAAGCAGTGCTGGTAAACATCATCATCAGTGTATAATTGCCAATATAAACAAGCCATGTAGAAATGCCAAGTTACATAAACTGCATCACAAATATGATTTGCCTCTGGTATTTGCCATACAACAACAGTAGTAGTACAAAGATGTTTAACTGTACATGTGAACAGAGATATGACAATAGTAGATATAGATACCACAAGTAGTAGATATGACAATAGCAGTAGTATAGACTGTAGTAGTAAGCATGAAAGGAAACAAAACATGGGACAAATATTGATAGCAACAAAACAACCAGGATATGACAATAGCAGTAGTATAGATTGTCGAGACAAAAGCACAAGCATGAAAACATGCATCTCATCCCAACCTAAAAATAGAAATAGTAGCAGCCATTCATTTTTACGCAGGTGTAAAACTAAACCATAAGCACTGCAGCATTTGCTAAACTTGTCAGCTAAAGAACTCTATCTCAAAAGGCCTGAAAGAAGATTACATAAGCACCAAAACACCCTAACCACCACCAATTCTCTTCATAGTTGATGAGACGACATTTACCCTACATAAATCTAATGTAAAAAATTAAGCAATATGATACAGCATCAGGCAAGTAATATATATCACTCATGGGCATATGGGGCGAGGCGGGAGGTGAGGCGGAGGTAGTTCATGTGCTCAGTGCGCTTGCGGATGGCGTTCTCTGCATAGGTCTAGGCGCCGTCGGCGTTGCCCTTCTCGATGGCCTTCTTCACCTTGAGCTTCTGCCGTTCAACATATAAACAAATAAGTAAAGTATACTAATTCTAGAAGAGAAAACACAAAGCAATAAAGAATAAATGGACCATTTCCCCACAATTTTTTTCCTGATTCAAACATCTACAGTCCAACCACTGTTGTCTTAAGCATGTGTTGTTAGTATGACCACACATGAGAATCAACTTCATAGAATAAAAATCACATTTGCTCAAATTTGCTCAAATTATGCAAGAAAATCAAGGGCCCCTGCCCTCCCACTTTCCTAGAACAAAATGAGTACATGAGCAGTGGCTCTATAGGACAGATGATGCATGTACTACCTGGGAAAGAGCCACCCGTAGCAGTTTTTTATAGTAGGAGGGTCAGTGAACTTTCCAAATATGGATTCAGCAAATGCACAGTGAGTTCACTTGTTAATTGGCTAGTTGAGTTCTACTGATAACCTACAGAGCAACTAAAACTGTGCTGCTATATATAGACATGCAGCATAGATGAGAAAAATGGAAGACATGAATTTGATGCTATGTTGAAAGTAAAAAAGAACTATATTTATCATAACTTTGAAAAGTAACTAAGTAGTGCAATGGTATAATATTTGATACGGCAACCAGGAAGTGGTATAATACAAATGTTGATTAACCAAATTACAAAAGAGATCCCAAACATTTGGTGCTCACAAGTAGAACTTAAGAATCATTGGTGAATTACTAGTTCAATATAGAGATGCTGAAAACATACCCCAAACCCGTTTAAGATTTCCGCACATTTTATTTTTGCAATGTTTTCTTTGTAAAGAAGTTCTTTTCTGCAATGTTCCAGCAAACCAAATGAAAGATGTCAGTCTCACACTATGAAGAATATGAACCCGCGTGACATGCAAATGAACAGATGACCCAATACCTGCTAGCATTTGTACAAGACTGAGATAATGTGATCATGCGTTGGGTAAGAGAAACTATTGACAGCGACCTCATAGCACAAAATTCAGCCGACCAACAATGTGTAAGGCAAGACCATGGCAGGGATCTAGTTGTCACCCAGCAGAATCCCTTTGGAGCCGATCAGCTCCCCACACAAGCAGCATCCGGATGCAATCCAAGTCCCTGCTGCAAGCCGCCAAATGCACGGGGTGAGGGGCGTCATGACCCTGATGATCAACCGGAGGTTGCTTCTCACCACACAAGTACCTGCCGCCATGGCACCTGCCCTGTACCGTGGTCGCTCGGAGTTGCCGAACAGCCAAAGCACTTCATGCTCCCGCTCGTCCCAGAAACTGCAAGATGACTGAAAATAGTCAAATATTAGGATTCTTAATCATTCTCATATATATAACAAATATGTGATGCAAATTTTATAAAAAGGTAAGAAATGCTACTTGAACACCGCTAGCGAGGGCTACTCCTACTCCTACTCCACCGTTGACCCAAAAACAGGGCTACTTCGGAAATGTTGTACTGTTCCTGCTGATATGTTGAGTCGAGTTTCTGAAACTGAATCATGTTTGGTTCATTCAATAAGGAATGAAGTCAAGCCATGTATGATGCCAATGCCTATCTATCTACATGAACAAGTTAGCTTCCTGTAAAAATAAATAAGTGAACAACTTCCTATCTAGTATAACAGGAGTAGTACAGATTACTTAAGAAGTAAACCAAGTCACCGATCGAACGACCGACAACCAAACAGGATGGAAAGCGTGCATTGATTGCAGGCACAGTGTCGCTACCAGTACTACGTCCGTACTCGATCGGTACTGCTGTATGATGGCCAAGTACCCCAACGACTGACAAGGAGGTCGAGGAACAAAATTGAATCACGAACGGGTGAGCATGGATCACATCATTTTCCCCTTAGTGCACAACGGGAGACGGTGACTAGAATGGCGTATACATACGTCGGCATCACTATCTAGTGCATATCACAAACAGATCTGACGCGGCAAGCAAGAACAAACCAAGGATAAAGGCGGGAGGGTGATGGATCTCGTCTAGCACCTGGGAGATACGCCCGCTGCTAGTCGCCGGTCACGGTCGTAGTGGCCGGAGCCAAGGGGGCCAATGGCGCCATCCCATCCTGGTGGCCGAAGACCCTAGACAGGCCACGCGTGCGCCGCGGTCCGGCCAGCTTGATGGAGCGCCGTGCTCGCCGGCGAGCAAGCCAGCCGTGGTTGCTAGGCGGCGACGCCTCTATCGCTGGCGAGGCCGAGGCGGGCGGTGGAGAGAAGGGCCGATCTAGATCAGATAGGGATGGAGAGGGTTGGGGGTGGCGGTCGTGGTGCGTGGGGGCTGAGGGGGTGAGGGAGATGGATCCGTGAGGTCCGCTGCCATGGCTTTCCGATCGACAGGACTGTCACCGTGGTTTTGGATCTATGGGAGAAGGGGATAGGATGGCGGCGGCGGCGTATGGATCTGGGAGAGAGAGCAGGGGAAGTCGTGCGGGGGACGAGTGGTGTGCAGGGGAGAGTAGGTGGGTGTGGGTGGGTGAGAGGGTGGACATTGGATCCGTCCGCCGTGGACGGCTCAGATTTCATAGAGTGGGGCGATCCGGGTGAGAGATCCTGATTGGTTCGATCTTTTTGTCATTTAAAATAGTTTCTAAGTGCTAAAAACATAGTAAAATGTGAGGCAACTGCCAGCTTTATTTTGCAAAATGGCACCACTAAAATTTTCACTCAAATTATATCACATTTTATGGATGATCACCAACATTAATGCATTTCCAATCTTTCTATCTATTTTGCCCATTTAAACGGGTTCCTTCCGAATCAGCTGGAACTGGTCAAATTTGAACTACACCTACTTCATATCTTTCTCTTTATTTTTTACATAAATCATTTTAAGATACACAAGTATATATTTCATCAGAGACGCGCCAATAGTTTTGCATGATTCTACACAAATATACAAATGTCCATGCCCGCCGTTTTGACCGCATTTTCAAACGGGCATAAAAAATTCAAAAACATTCAAAAAATGTAAAACCTTCGCATTGTGTCATTATATGTGACCAAGTTACCAGCAAAAATTATAAACTTGTAATACGGCGATTATTTTAAAAAAGTGTTCTCATAAACGAGCTATCAAGTGTCAAGATGAATGTCTTTCAACCCAAATGCTCCATCTTATGGCCACATTCATGGCATAGTTTGTTCAAATGATCTCATATTGTCCACAAAGGTGCATCTTGCAATTCCAAACAATGTTGCCTAAGGGAGTTTTCATTTTCTTTGCACGGAAAATTCATTTTCCATTTTTTGAGTGCCCAAAAATAAGGTTTTCTGTGAAGGACCTACCATATATTTGTTGCAAAATTGTACCAAATCAATTTTATAAAATACTAGGACATATTTAATGCACAATCTACAAAATGGTTGGGTATAAAAAGTTTTGATCCACCTCTCGTGAAAAAGACAAATTTCCGCCGATTCAGTTGGAAGCGGGTCAAATTTGAACTGTAGCTACCTCGTAGTTTGCTCTTTATTTTTTCCAAAAATCATTTCTAGGTACATAAGTATCTATTTAATTAGAAAAACACCAAAAAAAATCCAAGATTCAACCACTAGCTACGAACGGTTATTCCCGCCGTTTTGACCACATTTTGAAACGGACATAAAACATTCAAAACAAATCAAAAAATTGGAAAACCTTCACATTGTGTCATTATATGTGGCCAAGTTACCAGCAAAAATTATAAACATGTAATATGGCAATTATTTTAAAAAAGTGTTCTCATAAACGAGCTATCAAATGTCAAGATGCATGGCTTTCAACACAAATTCTCAGTCTTATGGACACATTCATGGCATAGTTTGTTCAAATGATCTCATATAGTGCACAATGGTGCATCTTGGAATTCCAAACAATGTTGCCAAAGGGACTTTTCATTTTCTTTGCATGGAAAATTCATTTTCCATTTTTCGAGTGCCCGAAAAGAGGTTTTTTTGTGAAGGACTTACCATATATTTGTTGCAAAATTGTACCAAGTCAATTTTATAAAATACTAGGACATATTTTATGCATAATTGACCAAATTTTTTGGTGTAAATTTTTTTGATCCACCTCTCGTGAAAAAGATAAATTTCCGCCGATTCGGATGGAAGCGGGTCAAATTTGAACTGTAGCTACCTCGTAGTTTGCTCTTTACTTTTTCCAAAAATCATTTATAGGTACATAAGTATATATTTAATCAGAGAAACAAAAAAAATCCAAGATTCAACCACTAGCGAGGAAAGGTCATGCCCGCCATTTTAACCGCATTTTGAAATGGGTATAAAAAATAAAAAACCAAAAAATTGGAAAACCTCCGTATTGTGTCATTATATGTGACCAAGTTTCTAGGAAAAATAATAAACTTGTAATACGGCAATTATTTTAAAAAAATGTTCTCAGAAATGAGCTATCATGCGTGAAGATTCATGGCTTTCAAGTCAAATGATCAATCTTATGGCCATATTCATGGCATACTTTGTTCAAATGATATCATATTGTGCACAAGGGTGCATCTTGGAATTCCGAACAATGTTGCCTAAGGGTGTCTTCATTTTCTTTGCAAGTAAAATTCATATTCCATTTTCTGAGTGCCGAAATGAGTTTTTTTGTGAAGGACCTACCATATATTTGTTGCAAAATTGGACCTAACCAATTTTATAAAATACTAGGCCATATTTAATGCACAATTGACAAGATAGTTGGGTGTCAAAAGTCTTGATCCGCCTCTGATGAAAAAGACAAATTCCCACCGATTCAGTAGGAAGCGGGTCAAATTTGAACTTCAGCTGCCTCATAGTTTGCTCTTTATTTTTTTCCAAAAATCATTTCTAGGTACATAAGTACCTATTTAATTAGAAATACATGGTTCGGTGGCGATACATCGAGGTTTGGATGGTGGCCGACGACCCCAACTGTAGAGTGCGTAAGCTCGCATGCCCGTCGCGTGGTCACCGCGTGACCTTGTTGTTGCCATGTGTTCTGGGTGGACTAGGAATGTCTAGTGGGTCGGGCACTCCCCAGGTAGGTGCTAGGAAGAAAATTATAACATAAGATTCTCATGAGGAGACCGAACTATGCTCAAACATGAAAGCAGCCAAGTGTTTGATTAGCGGTATGGGAAATGCACATGCCCAATGGGCGTGAGTTTTGGCTGAGGATGATCATATACTAAGAAGAATGTCTTCACAAATTTTTAGGGAAATCAAGAATATATAAGTAACACTTCCTTCACAAAGTGCTGCTCTGAACAGAATAGAAAAATGAATATTGTTGAATTATTTTTGAACTAGGCAAGGAAGGTTTTTGACATATTTGATGAAGATATGATCCAAACAATTTATGAGAATTTTTTGGGAATTTTTGGAATAACAGAAATACAGGTTGCTTCACAACCTAGGGCAAAAATTGACACATGGACATGACACATAGGCAAAACTGATGAGATGGCGCTTAGTCATCGCAACCCACCACAATTTAAAAGGCTATGACCATCTATATTAGTCGTTAACAACTAGAAATAAGACAGCAAACCAGCGTTGTTTGCTTTATGACCATTTTGTGCAAGGAAACTATGAACTTTTTGACCAAAATGGTCGCAATGGTTTAGAGTTTGGAGGCCCCCCGAACAGCTTTTGACCATTGGTCTCAAATGGTCATAGATCTATGACCAATTCTTCCAGGGTCACTGACTGAAGGTCACTAGTTGACATATTTCTTGTAGTGCTCCCTCCTTTCTTGGGCTTGCAGTCTCCCTGGCTCACGCAATCCCGTTGCTTCTCCCAAGCCTTTCTCATGTCAAGGCATCACTTTACTTGTACCTGTAATTGTTGTTGTAGTAATCTATGAGCCACGAGGACTCAGCAATCCCATTACCATGGGTATCAAGACTAGCAAAGCTTAGTGGGTAAGGAATGGGTAAGTTGTGAGGTTGCAGCACCACTAAGCATTATATGGTGGCTAACTACGCATAATAGTCGCAAACTAGTAATGATCAAGAAGTGATCCTGAACTACTTACGATTCAATCAACCCCACCGTGTTCTCTTCTCGGACTCTCTCGAAAAGAGACGGTCACGGTTACGCACGCGGTTGGTGTATTTTATTTCAGATATGGTGTCAAGTTCACTACAACCGGATATTAAAAAACTCCCATCTACCACATAACCACGGGCACGGCTTTTGAGAGTTTAAACCTTGCAGAGGTGTCCCAACTTAGCCCATGATAAGCTCACGACCCGCGGAGACAATCCTCCATCTCATAACAACCCGATCAAACTTGGAAACCCGGTGCACAAGACATTTTGACAATGGTAAAATAAAATCAGCAAGACATCCCGACATGCCAACACCCTGATAGTAGCCGCGCGTATCTCGTCTCAGGCCACGTCGGATGAACACTATGTACGACAGCCAAAAACCCGAGTTGCCCTAGGTGGCACCGCAAGTGGCTCTAGTTTGGACCAACACTCATGAGGAGCGTTGGCCCGGGGTTGTTGATTAATTATCCTTGGGTACCGGTAAGTCCCTATGCAAGTTTTAGTTTTCATCAGGCAAATGGTAAAACCAATGTTGGGCCTTGCTGGAAGAGTTTATTCAAAGCGAACTCTCAAGGGGGGCCCATAAACCCCGACCATGTTAGGCACGCAAAATCAAGGAACATAAGACCGGTATGACGGAAACTAGGGCGGCAAGAGTGGAACAATACACGAGGAAAAAGGCCGACCCTTCCACCCTGTACCAAATATATAGTGCATTAATTAAATAAAAGATATTGTGATATCCCATAATATCCATGTCCCAACATGGAACAACCTGCAACTGCACCCGCCACTAACAATGATATAAGAGGGGCTTGGCAAAGTAGTAACACAACCAAACAATGGTTTGCTGGGATGGTAGAAAAGGTTAGAGGCTTATCATGGCAATTTGGGAGGCTTGATAAACAAGTGGTAGGTAGCGCGACATAGCGATAGCATCGAGACAACTAGCAAAGCAATGATAGTAGTGATATCTAGGATAATGGTTATCATGCCTGAAATCCCGCTAGGAAGAAGTCCAAATCCATGAACAAGACGAACAGGCGTAGTCGAACAAATCCTCACAATCGTAACGTAACTGGAACTATCACGAAGAAGCATAACCGCAAAGAAGCACACAACACGGTAAACCAACAAGTATAAACATGGCATGATGCACAACCAAGTATGGTGCATGCCCAGTTTAATGAGTCATGGCCCGACAAAGTGCAACAAACAATACTACAAATTAAGTGGAGCTTAATATGCAACGAGTTGCATATTGACGAAACACCACATCCAATTATTTGGTTCACTCTTGTTTATGCTACCCAACAATGCTAAATGTTTTTAGACATGGAAAGAGGCAAAACATAAGTATACTAAGGGGGTGTTTGTTTCCAGGGACTTTCTGGTGTAGGGACTAGAAAAAGTCCCTCATAGAGACTTTTTAACCAAACAGGAGGGACTACTAGGGACTAAAAGTTGCTTTTTGGAACTCAATGAAGAAGACTCTCAAGGAGAGTCTTTTTTGGACTTTTTAGGACTTTTCCAACAATGCCTCTCCCAGCACCCATTGCCCCGCCGCCCCATGGTGTTGTTTGGTTGTTCTTTTTCTGTATACTAGGGGTAACATGGTCATTTAATAACCTCTAGGGAGGGACTAGGGACTTTTTAGTCTCTGGAAACAAATAGGGAGGGCTTTTTCGGGACTAGGGACTTTTTAGTTGAGACTAGAAAAAGTCCTAGGACTTATGAACCAAACAGGGCTAACAATTTAGGCAAGTTTAAATGAGGCCGGAACAACAACCAACAATTTCGGAAAATCCTCATATGCAATATTTGAATTTGGTATTGTTCTGCCCTAAACACAATTTTAATGTTGTTAAACATGCAAAGTAAGTTAACCAAGTTAATCTATGCATTTCTTGACCGCATTTACATATAAAGTTTATTTAATTCGGAGCTACGGTTATTTAGTTATGAAATAAACCATTTTAACATGACATTTATGCAAATTAATTCAAACAACATATTTAAACATGGATGAAAGTTGAACATTATGGAACTAGATCAAAATCTAAGCATTTTACATCTATAAAGTTTTGGGGCAGAGGAGATCAAAATCTAAGGATTTTAAATCTAAGCATGCCCACTTATGAACCCGGGGCGGAGGAGATCAGGGCCGGCCGGATCTGGACGGATCTGGGACGGAGGGACCCGTTCCGAGGGATGGCGGGCTGGGAGGCGGCGCTGCTCTTGCATGTACAAAGAGAAAGGCCGAGAGGTGAGATGAGGGAGAGGAATGAAAGAGAGAGAGAGAGAGGGAGTGGGGCACGGGGAAGAAGAGGGCGGAGGAAGGAGCCCCGATGGCTCTACTTGCTGCTGGTGGTGGTAGCCAGTGGAGCTCTAGCGAGGTCCGTCGAGGCGCCTTGGTCAGTATCGGGCGTGGAGCGGCACCAAGGAGGGGGCTTGTGGGAGGAGGCAGGGCCTCGATCCAATCGGGAACGAGCTCTGGCTGGCTGCACGAAGGTTGGTGGAAGGATGGATCACGAGTGGAGGCTCGGGCGCTAGTTTGCTGGTGGGTGAAACCTGTGTTTTGATTTTTGGTTTGAGTTCTTTTCGCCCTAGGCCGAGATGGCCGAATTTCGGGCATTTTTAAAAATTTTGGCTGAAATTTGACCAAATTTTGACTGCAATTTGACAAAAATTTGTCAAATTTGACGAATTTCGGCCTAAAGATACTTTCCGCCCCAGGCCGAAATGGTCAAAATTCGGCCGAAATCTGTTTTTTCGGCCGAAAATCAAAACACAGGGTGAAACCGAGGTGGATGCGGGATGGATCCTAAGGAAGAAGAGACAGGAAGAGCGGCGGTGGCAGAGGGACAAATGTCCTTCAATTTAGGGTTTGTCCTAGGGTGGATTGCTATATATAGTAGGTGGTAGATAGGAGGGGGCATTTGGTCCATCCGATCTTAATCGGACGGTCCTGGATAAATAGGTTAGGAAGTCTAAACAATGAACCGAAGATATTTTAGGGATGTTTGGGGATGATCCGAATCCAATGGTGATGACTGAGCGGGTCGGTTCGGGTAAGTTTTCGGACGCGCACGCGAGAGGGTCTGAAAGAGGTCTACAAAGACAAGGGGGCCTCACAAAAGGTCAAGGTCAACGAATACAAGGAGAGAAGCAGCAACTACAAATGACTACGAGTTTTATGAAAACATGCGGATGCAATGCACATGATGACATGATGAAATGCAACAAACAAATAAATCACACGATGTCAACGAAAAACATGAAAGGCGTATGGAGTGTCAGTGTCGGGCTGTCACATCGTACTAGACCAAGACGAGGACGAAGTCATGACGTGGTTGGCTATGAACGGGAGCACTATATGCAGGTTTGACACGTGCTTCAGAATCTTCTAAGATACCAAGCTTCCCAGATTTGGAGCCTTAGGTTCATAGTGAATTGTTGGATTGCTGCGGGAACCGCTTATAGGAGCGTGTTATGCTTTTTTTTCAAAAAGGGGCGCTTTATTACTTAAAAGATTTAAGCATTACACCCGGCCTCTGCATGACTAAGATGCACACAGCCAAATAAGATCCTCTCACACAAAATAAAAATAGAAAGGCGAATTACAACGAAACATGTAGAGTCCGTATAACGCCTAATATGGAGGGGGGCCAATCCTTAGATCATGCTGCCAACCATGTTGGGTAAAAGTATCCCTCGCCGTAGCCTCCAATCGTGTACACACCTCCGTAAATAGGCCTCGATTCTCCACGCGTTGTAGAGAGGACCATAAACGAAGAGTCCCGGTACATCTGTAGATAACCTGCAACAGAGAAGTACTTTTATCATTAAAAACCTTATCATTTCTACATAGCCAAAGCGACCAAATAATGGCAAGCGCTCCCACCCTGAGAAGAGTTCTAAACTTGTGATCAATCCCATGTAACCAGTTGCCAAATACATTAGCAACACTATAGGGAGGATACAAGCCAGAAGCTATTTGGATGACTGACCATATAGAACGAGCCAATTTGCATTGAAAGAACAAATGTTTTATTGTCTCCTCATGGTGACAAAATACACATTGCGGGCTTCCATGTCAATTCCTCTTAATAAGGTTATCTTTAGTAAGAATGACTCCGCGACGAAGATACCATGCAAAGATTTTATTCTTAAGAGGTATCTTCATCTTCCAGATCTTCTTGCTATTAACAACTGGCACATCGGACTGAATTAACGCTCTATACATAGAATCCACTGAGAATTTTCCATTCCCATGGAGGTACCATCGGAATACATCAGACCCATGTGACAATTGCACCGTGGACAACCGTTGGAGCAGGATATTCCACGATTGGAGTCTGGGTCCAATTAAGTCTCTTCTGAACGTCACATTTGGTGGAAATGATTCCATTACCGTGGCGATAGTATCACCTTTGTGGCGTACAATGTTGTATAGAGCCGGATATTGTTCCCGGAGTGTGGCATTTCCTAGCCACTTGTCCTCCCAGAATCTAATTTCCGAGCCGTCCTTAATCGAGAAGGATCCATAGCAGAAGAAATATTTCTTCGTAGCCATTACAGTTGCCCAAAAGTGAGAATCCCCAGGCTTCCAATATACTTGGGATATCGCCTTGGAACCCACATATTTCCTCCTTAGGAGGGTTTGCCATACATCATCTTCCGTTAGTAATTTAAACAACCATTTGCCGAGGAGGGCCCTATTCTTAACCTCAAGGTCATGAATGCCCAACTCGCCTTGGTCTTTGGGACGGCAAACCACACTCCATTTAGCCAGTCGATATTTCTTACTCTCGCTATCTCCTTGCCAAAAGAATCTTGATCGGAAATAATCCAATCTATGTAAAACTCCTTTCGGTAACTGGAAGAAGGAAATCATATATAGTACCATATTACTAAGTACTGAATTTATGAGTACCAATCTTCCACCCAGAGACAGCAGTTTACCTTTCCAACTGCTAAGTCTTTTTTGCAGCCTCTCCTCTACGTGTTTCCATTCAGCATTTGTGAGTCTCCGATAATGTATGGGTATCCCCAAATATGTGATGGGAAACTGACCCAACCCGCATCCGAACAGTTGAGCGTACAGGTGGGCCTCGTCTTGAGCCTCGCCAAAGCAAAACAATTCACTTTTATGAAAATTGATCTTTAGACCCGAGAGTTGCTCGAATGCTGATAAAATTAGTTTCAGATTTCTCGCTTTCTCGAGGTCATGATCCATGAAGAGAATCGTATCATCGGCATATTGAAGTATAGGAGCGTGTTATGCTAGTTGATAGTAACAACCGTAATGGGTCGGCCGGTTTTCTCTGTTTTGAGAATGTATTACCTGGGTTTTTTTTCTTGTTTTTTTAATTTAAATTCATGAATATTTATTACAACCATGAAATTAAAGAAAAAACAATGAACATTTTTAAAAACTATTTTTTTTCAAATTCATGAGAAAAATTAATACTTCAATATTTTTAAAGTTTGTGATTAATTTTAAAATATTTGATTTTTTTGAATTTCTGAACCTTTTCAAAATTAGTGAACATTGTCTGAAATCTATAAAAAAATAAAATTCAATTTTTTTTGTAAAATCCATGATTTTTTTAATTTGCAACATTTTTTAAATCCATTGATTCTAGAATCCGTTTTAACAAACCTTTTCGAATAAAAAATCATGACAACTGGTTTTGTTCTGAGCTAGCTAGCAATGGAACAAACTAAACGAGTAAGCGGGTAAGCGGAGAGGGAGTCGAGCTGGGTGAGGAAGAAATTTATTGGCAAGCCATGTGATTAAAAACCAAACCAATGTAGTAGATAAAATCAAAATGAAACGACCGACCGCAGTAACCCATGAGTGAAGAACGGGCACGGCGAAGCACACGTTAGATTGAAACTTGCTTGGTTTTTCGTGTGCAGATTTAATGACGGTTGATGCAAGCCAATGCTTCTTGCAAGTTTAATTGTAAGTTCTGTTCTAATCTATTTTTCTCTGTTTCCTTATCGGCAACGTGATTGAACCGTAAAAAAAACTTGACCTGTTATATGTACTCCTCTATACCAAAATATAAGATGTTGAACTGGCAAAGAAAAGTCTTATAATTTGGTACAATTGAGAAATAAGAAAATCTGAGTGAGATAAAGGACTGGGAAGAGCTTCAGGCTAAAGATTGGCAAACGTATTTGTGTTTTAACTCAAAGCAGTAGAAAAATCACACAAATGAACTAGAGAAGAATCCTCCAACTTTATTAAGTATCCAATTATTTATTGGACCCTAGAAATCGTGCATGCAAGCATGCTAGTAATCAAACCTACGTTGGGCTCTATATCGAAACGAAAAAGCCTCACTTAAATTATGAAAATCGAGATCTACTACTAAAGTAAGTATAATAGGATGACATAAGCGGATTATAAGGGTTGTCATCTCAGATTTATGATGACATGAAGGAGAGAGAAGAGGAGTGAGCTGTAAACTTGTACTAGTTAGTTGCAGCACGAGCTCCAACACACTTTATGAGAGAAGAAGACGGGGTCAAACATTAACTACATAGTGTATAGAGCCAACAACTATTATATGAATCGGCTTTTAAGTTGGCTATAAGATGGCACAAAGATAGAGCTAGCACCGGCTATATAATTAATCTTGCTCCTAGTGTTTGTGGCCCGGACGACCCTGCTGGTGCTGCTAGCCGTATGTTGGATGCTGCTGGTGTTCGCGGTCCGCCTTCCTGTAGGCAGCCGCCTCGTCTCCGGAGGCCCTCTTTCCCCGAGTCGTGGTGACGGCGCACACGCGGAGGCGACAATACCACATTGCTACTGGCAGTCACGGAGCCCCTTGTGACGCCCGGGTAATTAAGCTACAGTAATCCTCACTAATGATGCCACGTCACCTTTGTCACTGTAGTTAATCTCGGGTTAGTTCAAAAACCGGTTCGAATTTCAAATTCAAAATCAAGTCAAGAATAAACGTTTTCAAAATAAAAACAAAAATGTTCGGTGGACGCCAAATATTACAAAGGTAATTATGGTGCAACAAACCCCTTTTTATAAAAAGCCTAAATACTTTTAGATGAATTTAAACAGAAAATAAATAATAAAAGAAAATAAAAAAAAGGAAAAACAAAACAGAAAAGCTAAAACCTAAGACTATAAAAAAAGAGAAACCCTCCTGGGCCGTGGCCCAACTGGGCCAACCCCCAGGCCCAGCCGGCCGGCCCGCTACCTCCCCTCCATAACCCCCACCAGGGAGGAAACCCTAGCCCAAACACCCACACCCCCGAAAATATCTCACCCCTCCCCTCTCTCCCCCGATTGGATCGGGATCGAGAGGAGGAGGACCCCAACGCAGCCCCGTCGTCCTCGTCTCCTCCTCGCCTCGACGCCGCGCGGGACGCCTCCGCCACGGCCACCTCGTCGACGCCCGTGGTCCCCGCCGACATCGCCGTTGCCGCCCGTGGATCTCGCGCCCCGCCGTCGTGCTTCAACGCCGGATCTGCCGCCTCGCGTCCCCATCCTCATCCCCGACCGGCCTCCTCGACCACCCCTCGCCCCTCCACCCCGGCGCCCGACGCCGGCGCCCAGAGCTTCCTGGCCGGACCACGTCAACGGCCTGCTTCCTCTCCGTCACGCAGTCTCCGACCTCTTCCCCGAACACCGTTGCCCCGTTCCCTACTCCCCCTGTGAGCCGCCATCCGTCCTCCTCTCTCCCCTCTGCCTCGATGTGGCCACCACATCCCGGTGCGCTCGCCGCGCCCGGGCACCTCCAGCCACGCCCAACGCACGCGCCCGGGCACCGCGGCCCTTCTCGGTGCGCTCACCGCGTCCTGCCGCTCCACCCACGCGCCCGTCGCCCAAGCACCCGCTTCGGCTGCCGCCGTCCGGCGACGGCCCCTGCTACCCCGGCCTGACCTCGCCCCTTCCCCCCGTCGGTGCCGTGCCCGCCGGTGCCCTTCTGGGTGCCGCGGCGCTCGCTCCTGGGCTGCACAGCCCCAGGCCTTGTGCCACTGACCGGGGGGCCCCATGCCCCTGTTAAAAAAAACGAACGAAATTGAAAAATAGAAATAATTATTTAATTAATTAGTAATTTGATTAATTAATTAATTTGCTTAGTTAACTACCTAATTAACTTTGATTAATTAGCCTAATGAACATATTTAGTCTAATTAAACCTGCTTAGTTAAACTAGTCTATGACGATGGGCCCCATTGCCCTGTTTGACCAGTCAACGTTGACCCAGTCAACAGCTGACTAGACTCTTGACTTTGACTCTGACCCCACCTGTCATACACTATGGCTGGCACTGCACTTTGTGACAATAGTTTTACTGATTAAATTTTGGAGTTAAATAAATCAATATAATCATATAAAACTTTGGAAATTCATATAAAATAATCCGTAACTCGGATGAAAATACTTTCTACATGAAAGTTGCTCAGAACGACGAGACGATTCCGGATACGCAGTCCGTTCGTCCGCCACACCCCTCTAACCTATCGAACCCGCAACTTTCCCCCTCCGGCTCCTCTGCCCGAAAACACGAAACACCGGGAATACTTTCCCGGATGTTTTCCCCCCTTCACCGGTATCACCTACTACCGCGTTAGGGCACACCGAACACCGCGTATTGCCTTGTTATATTTTGTGATGCTTTGTTTGCTCTGTATTCGTTATTTCTTCCCCCTCTTCTCTCCGGTAGACTACGAGACCGACGCTGATGCCACCGAGTACGACTACGTCACCGATGACCCCTCCTTGTCTGAGCAACCAGGCAAGCCCCCCCCCTTGATCACCAGATATCGCCTATTCTCCTCTATACTGCTTGCATTAGAGTAGTGTAGCATGTTACTGCTTTTCGTTAATCCTATTCTGATGCATAGCCTATCATTGTTGCTACCGTCATTGATACCTTACCCGCAATCCTAAATGCTTAGTATAGGATGCTAGTGTTCCATCAGCGGCCCTACACTCTTGTCCGTCTGCCATGCTATACTACCGGGCTGTGATCACTTCGGGAGGTGATCACGGGCATAAACTATATACTTTACACTGTTACATTACCTGTGATACTGTTCGGAGTTGGGGGCTGAAAGGACAGGTGGCTCCATCCCGGTAGAGGTGGGCCTGGGTTCCCGACGGTCCCCGACGGTTACTTTGTGGCGGAGCGACAGGGCAGGTTGAGACCACCTAGGAGACAGGTGGGCCTGGCCCTGTTCGGTGTTCGCGGATACTTAACACGCTTAACGAGATCTTGGTATTTGATCTGAGTCGGCTACGAGCCTATACGCACTAACCATCTACGTGGGAGTAGTTATGGGTATCCCGACGTCGCGGTATCAGCCGAAGCACTTCAGACGTCAGCGACGGAGCGGCGCGCGCCGGATTGGACTGGAACGCCTACTAGGCTAGGTCTGCTTCCGGCCGCCCTCGCAACGTGCAGGTGTGCTCAGGGCGATGGGCCCAGACCCCTGCGCGCTTAGGTTTAGACCGGCGTGCTGGCCTCTCTGTTTTGCCTAGGTGGGGCTGCGACGTGTTGATCTTCCGAGGCCGGGCATGACCCAGGAAAGTGTGTCCGGCCAAATGCGATCGAGCGTGTTGGGCTATGTGGTGCACCCCTGCAGGGAAGTTAATCTATTCGAATAGCCGTGATCTTCGGTAACAGGACGACTTGGAGTTGTACCTTGACCTTATGACAACTAGAACCGGATACTTAATAAAACACACCCTTCCAAGTTCCACAGACAACCCGGTGATCGCTTTTCCGCAGGGCGACGAGGAGAGGATTGCCGGGTAGGATTATGCTATGCGATGCTACTGGAGGTGCTACTTGGAGTTGCTATTTGGAGATTCTACTTGGAGATGCTACTTGGAGGACTTCAATCTACTCTCTTCTACATGCTGCAAGACGGAGGCTGCCAGAAGCGTAGTCTTTGATAGGACTAGCTATCCCCCTCTTATTCTGGCATTCTGCAGTTCAGTCCACTGATATGGCCTCCCTACACATATACCCATGCATATGTTGTGTAGTTCCTTGCTTGCGAGTACTTTGGATGAGTACTCACGGTTGCTTTCTCCCCCCTTTTTCCCCTTTTCCTTTCTTTCTGGTTGTCGCAACCAGATGCTGGAGCCCTGGAGCCAGACGCCACCGTCGACGACAACCCCTACTACACCGGAGGTGCCTACTACTACGTGCAGCCCGCTGACGACGACCTGGAGTAGTTTAGGAGGATCCCAGGCAGGAGGCCTGCGCCTCTTTCGATCTGTATCCCAGTTTGTGCTAGCCATCTTATGGCAACTTGTTTAACTTATGTCTGTACTCAGATATTGTTGCTTCCGCTGACTCGTCTATGATCGAGCACTTGTATTCGAGCCCTCGAGGCCCCTGGCTTGTATTATGATGCTTGTATGACTTATTTTATTTGTAGAGTTGTGTTGTGATATCTTCCCGTGAGTCCCTGATCTTGATCGTACACATTTGCGTGCATGATTAGTGTACGATTGAATCGGGGGCGTCACAAGTTGGTATCAGAGCCGACTGCCTGTAGGAATCCCCCTTCCACACTCCTTGGCCGAAGTCGAGTCTAGTCACTACAAAACTTTTACTAACATGGCTGTGAGCCTTACGGGCCCACGTCGCCATTGGGTGGTATTAGGATCTTTTATTCCTCGACCTATACTCTGGGATTCTGATCTCTCTTCTATTCGGGTTAAATGATTTTGCTAAAATCTAACTCTAGGTTCTCGCTACCACTTCCTGCCAGAGAACCCTTTCATTACGGATGGTCGACTGCTTCAACGGAATATTCTGACAATACTCTCCGATATTTTCTCGAGACCTTGTGCCCGTTGCTTTTGCAATTCCCTTCCACCGAAATATCCCTAGGGATAAATACTTACACCCGTCGTCCTTACTTTATACCCAGTCGATCTTGTTATTACAAGATACCTCGAAATTTTCTCTAATGTTTCGAGAATACTTTGGCCTACTGCCTTGCAGTTCTTTGCTATATGAATACCACTACGGATAAATTTCTCGCACTTACCGAGTATCCACTCATCCCCAGTTGTTTCATGTATGTCACCAATCCTCGAAACATCATTCGATCTTCCGAAAATCTTGAGCATCCTGTTGCTCTTGAAATTCTTGATTGCTTGCATTATGGTTAGTCCCATAAGTCTAGTAATCTTGTTGACACCCATTGTCATTGTCATTTTGAGTCCGTTGATTCGATTTGTTGCGAATGCTCGCAATCCTCAAACAGATCCTAGAATTCATCCTTCCGGCTCAGACGTCGTTTTAATCATGAGCTGGTTCTCGCCAATTAAATTGTCGTCGATTTTGCCCCTAAGTCTATTGAACTTATCCATCCTTGATCAGAGCGTCTGCTTCTGATTCTTCGCTTTGTAAACCATAACCCCTTAGCAATTGAGCTCTAAGTTATTCAGTTCTTTCGATAATCCAATGTCTTTGCCTAGCTTCTTCCTCTGGTTGTGTGTCGATACTCACCCCAGATCCTTTGCTGGATTTTATCCGACAATGTCCTTCATATTCAATAACCTTGAGCCTTTCCTAGGATATATACCGCCTTTGGTAAATTGTATCCTCTACTTGCCAACCATGCTCTGCTATCGAGCTTGTGTTATTTACTCCTGAAGTTTGTGGTATATGTTCCTAGGAGGCCCTGATGGGTTGGACATATGCTTTTCTTTAAACTGTGTGAACCCGGAAACCACTACCGGTCATACTCTACTAGTGTTATGTCAGATAAAATTTCAACACACAATTTCGTTGAAGGCGAGAAGTGAATGAAAGGTTATGCATTAAAGAAGTGGGAGTCGACCTTGAACTTTGTGTTCATGCCCATGGACACGATGTAGATCCTGTCATAGAAGCTTCTTGTAAAAATAACTATTTCCTTGATAACTAACATATGGTATCTGTGAATTGATCCCTTGCAACCGTGGTTCCGACCATGATTGTTCTTCTTTGATCTCATTTCTCGGACAACTTAAAACAATTGTCTCCTATGGATCAATACGCCAGTCCAATCTTTACTTTGATCTTGTGTCGAGTATTACCCCCCTGGTATCTCGAGGTTATCATGGAACTGCATAACTTCTTATGAGTTCTTCATCAAGTGCTACCTTCCAACTAATTCCAATTTTTCACGGGCTCTGAGTTAATATACACTCAAAGACACCGATAACTGAACCGAGTCCGCACTACGGTTCAACAACTCTTCAGTAAGCTTCTATAAATACGAGTTTGTACCCGATCACGCCATTCCTAGCCTGTTTGGCTATATCATTGTCTTGATGATTTTATCTGTGCTACCCGGTCCTTCTTCTCGGAGCACAATTTTCGATGATGAACTAACCTTACGTCGATCCTCATCGTCATACCATTTCGCCTTGAACAACAAGCTTGGTTTCGAGTTGTGTCGTACCCTTGGTTCCAATAACCTTTCACTTCATCATTACTTTGACTTGATGTCGTCGCCGATCGATTACATCTTCATGAACTCTCGCGACAAAGGTGTCGTGATCATCAACATTCTGAGCTCATCCAGGATATCAATTGAATTCATGATGAGAAATACCATCCTTGCCCTCGATGAATTGTATTATCATCGACCACTTTATTGCCTTCCCACCAACACAAGCTTGTTCATGTTTGGTGTTATACCTTGAGTTCCTTGCTATCCAGCAATTGTTCTTCTTCACCTTAGAGTATTACCATCCTTTATGTCAACAATGTTCTGAGATTTGTTCCACCTCTTGAGAATTCTTGACATAGAAATACTTCTCACCATCACCATTCTTTCTTGATCCCCGTGTTAGTACCAACAAGTGAACGATGTTGTTTGGATTCTGCACTTCTAGCAACCCTATTGCTTTGAAGTTAATGGTCGATAGTTCCATTCTAAGTTTATTGCTTATTGAGTCATCATTCGAACATTGGTCGTGCTACCTAATCCAGATTCCTGGGTGCACCCTACTATCATTGTTCAGTTGTGTATGTTTTCCCTCGAGCATACATCGTTATATCATTTGATCCGACAAATGATATTTCCTTGTTCACCTAATTGTGGAAATTCATCCCTTGGAAATCTCGATGATTTGTTGTTGAGCCTATCAGCTACCACCTTATCCCTTCATTGGTTTAATGTTGGGCTTTTGTTTCGGAACTCGCTTCCGTAGTACATCTCCCGAAAATCTTACAATGTCATCTCGACAATTTGTGTTGCACCTTTCTTCTCAGGCATCCTGAGTCTGAGGTATCCTGACACCAATCAGATCTGAATCTCAGTCAGATATGATGGTTGGAACATATTTCCAAGAGTTATAGCAACGGTCTTTATGTGACCCGGTAAGGTGATGTCGTGCCTAACACACCTGGCCGGAGGCCCTATTGTTATAGATTCCTTTTCAGCAAGGTTATCCATTCTTCCATGAGGAAATTGTAAGACTTATTCTATAAGTTGTTCCTGATGGATCCTTTTTGTTTCCAAAGTCTGATCTTTACCCAATGACCATGTCAATGCTATCTCGAAGCATGTCTGTGGTACTCCGATTTTCAATAAGAACATTCGAAGCCCAATGCTAAATGTTTCTTGCTCAATTATCCAAACACCATTGTATGGGTAATGTCATGAAATTTCTCTCCCCTTACCTAAAGGGTTTTCTACATTATCTCTTGTCGTGGATATCCTGCTCTGCTTGTCCGTGGGAAGGGTATACCCCTGGTACATGTGTCAAACACATTTTTCCTTTCCATTGTTCTGTTTAACCTAATGATCACATTTTCCTTTCCATGGGTCTGTTTGACCCTTCTTGTGACCTATATAATCTAAGCAGTGATAATCCCCTGCTTAGGTAAGCACCTCGTTGTACCACTCTGTAAGTAAGACCCTATTACTATTGTTGATGACATTCCAGTAACCACCGATGGACGAGAACCTTGCCTATTGGTCCGCCTCGTTCAACGAGCAGGAAAATGGTTCTCTTCGTCCCTCGCCCTTGGTACCTATGTTGTTGCCGACATGACCCTCAGACTCTCCTCTAACATGCCTTGCTTACATGATCGTGCAAGATGTCACCAACCTTCTACTTTTAACCACATGGTGGGCCCATAACCCACAGTTTCACAGGATCGAAACCTGACTCTCCTGTACACCCCCTGTTCCCAAAGTTATTCCTCACGCTTGACTTTGTATGTAATTCACGGGCCACTTGCCTGTAGATCTATTCTGGTATCGGACGCAATACTTATACCCGTTGCTCTGAACCCTTTCGCACCCTGCTTCAGGCAATGAACGATTGCCTATCCGCTTGAAACTTCTTATCGCCCTGTCTTACTTTGCTCTCGATGTGTGTCGTTTGTTCAACTCGCGAGATACTCATAAGTTCATTCTGGGGATACCCCCAGATGATTTTCACTTATAACATCCTTGCATTGTAGAGCTACCCCTTACCTATTCGTAAGTACGATGGAGTTCACGAAGAAATGGTGGCGAGTTTATCATGATGCATCGGAATAAAGGATTGAAGACATCAACGAAAGGAACTAACTTCGTCGAGAAGATCCGTTAGAATATCGTAACCAGAACTTTCCCCTTACTTCCCTCTTAAATCTCGGGACGAGATTTCTTGTAGTGGAGGAGAATTGTGACGCCCGGGTAATTAAGCTACAGTAATCCCCACTAATGATGCCACGTCACCTTTGTCACTGTAGTTAATCTCGGGTTAGTTCAAAAACCGGTTCGAATTTCAAATTCAAAATCAAGTCAAGAATAAACGTTTTCAAAATAAAAACAAAAATGTTCGGTGGACGCCAAATATTACAAAGGTAATTATGGTGCAACAAACCCCTTTTTATAAAAAGCCTAAATACTTTTAGATGAATTTAAACAGAAAAGAAATAATAAAAGAAAATAAAAAAAAAGGAAAACAAAACAGAAAAGCTAAAACCTAAGACTATAAAAAAAAGAGAAACCCCCCTGGGCCGTGGCCCAACTGGGCCAACCCCCAGGCCCAGCCGGCCGGCCCGCTACCTCCCCTCCATAACCCCCCACCAGGGAGGAAACCCTAGCCCAAACACCCACACCCCCGAAAATATCTCACCCCTCCCCTCTCTCCCCCGATTGGATCGGGATCGAGAGGAGGAGGACCCCAACGCAGCCCCGTCGTCCTCGTCTCCTCCTCGCCTCGACGCCGCGCGGGACGCCTCCGCCACGGCCACCTCGTCGACGCCCGTGGTCCTCGCCGACATCGCCGTTGCCGCCCGTGGATCTCGCGCCCCGCCGTCGTGCTTCAACGCCGGATCTGCCGCCTCGCGTCCCCATCCTCATCCCCGACCGGCCTCCTCGACCACCCCTCGCCCCTCCACCCCGGCGCCCGACGCCGGCGCCCAGAGCTTCCTGGCCGGACCACGTCAACGGCCTGCTTCCTCTCCGTCACGCAGTCTCCGACCTCTTCCCCGAACACCGTTGCCCCGTTCCCTACTCCCCCTGTGAGCCGCCATCCGTCCTCCTCTCTCCCCCTCTGCCTCGATGTGGCCACCACATCCCGGTGCGCTCGCCGCGCCCGGGCACCTCCAGCCACGCCCAACGCACGCGCCCGGGCACCGCGGCCCTTCCCGGTGCGCTCACCGCGTCCTGCCGCTCCACCCACGCGCCCGTCGCCCAAGCACCCGCTTCGGCTGCCGCCGTCCGGCGACGGCCCCTGCTACCCCGGCCTGACCTCGCCCCTTCCCCCCGTCGGTGCCGTGCCCGCCGGTGCCCTTCTGGGTGCCGCGGCGCTCGCTCCTGGGCTGCACAGCCCCAGGCCTTGTGCCACTGACCGGGGGGCCCCATGCCCCTGTTAAAAAAAACGAACGAAATTGAAAAATAGAAATAATTATTTAATTAATTAGTAATTTGATTAATTAATTAATTTGCTTAGTTAACTACCTAATTAACTTTGATTAATTAGCCTAATGAACATATTTAGTCTAATTAAACCTGCTTAGTTAAACTAGTCTATGACGATGGGCCCCATTGCCCTGTTTGACCAGTCAACGTTGACCCAGTCAACAGCTGACTAGACTCTTGACTTTGACTCTGACCCCACCTGTCATACACTATGGCTGGCACTGCACTTTGTGACAATAGTTTTACTGATTAAATTTTGGAGTTAAATAAATCAATATAATCATATAAAACTTTGGAAATTCATATAAAATAATCCGTAACTCGGATGAAAATACTTTCTACATGAAAGTTGCTCAGAACGACGAGACGATTCCGGATACGCAGTCCGTTCGTCCGCCACACCCCTCTAACCTATCGAACCCGCAACTTTCCCCCTCTGGCTCCTCTGCCCGAAAACACGAAACACCGGGAATACTTTCCCGGATGTTTTCCCCCCTTCACCGGTATCACCTACTACCGCGTTAGGGCACACCGAACACCGCGTATTGCCTTGTTATATTTTGTGATGCTTTGTTTGCTCTGTATTCATTATTTCTTCCCCCTCTTCTCTCCGGTAGACTACGAGACCGACGCTGATGCCACCGAGTACGACTACGTCACCGACGACCCCTCCTTGTCTGAGCAACCAGGCAAGCCCCCCCCCCCTTGATCACCAGATATCGCCTATTCTCCTCTATACTGCTTGCATTAGAGTAGTGTAGCATGTTACTGCTTTTCGTTAATCCTATTCTGATGCATAGCCTGTCATTGTTGCTACCGTCATTGATACCTTACCCGCAATCCTAAATGCTTAGTATAGGATGCTAGTGTTCCATCAGCGGCCCTACACTCTTGTCCGTCTGCCATGCTATACTACCGGGCTGTGATCACTTCGGGAGGTGATCACGGGCATAAACTATATACTTTACACTGTTACATTACCTGTGATACTGTTCGGAGTTGGGGGCTGAAAGGACAGGTGGCTCCATCCCGGTAGAGGTGGGCCTGGGTTCCCGACGGTCCCCGACGGTTACTTTGTGGCGGAGCGACAGGGCAGGTTGAGACCACCTAGGAGACAGGTGGGCCTGGCCCTGTTCGGCGTTCGCGGATACTTAACACGCTTAACGAGATCTTAGTATTTGATCTGAGTCGGCTACGAGCCTATACGCACTAACCATCTACGTGGGAGTAGTTATGGGTATCCCGACGTCGTGGTATCAGCCGAAGCACTTCAGACGTCAGCGACGGAGCGGCGCGCACCGGATTGGACTGGAACGCCTACTAGGCTAGGTCTGCTTCCGGCCGCCCTCGCAACGTGCAGGTGTGCTCAGGGCGATGGGCCCAGACCCCTGCGCGCTTAGGTTTAGACCGGCGTGCTGGCCTCTCTGTTTTGCCTAGGTGGGGCTGCGACGTGTTGATCTTCCGAGGCCGGGCATGACCCAGGAAAGTGTGTCCGGCCAAATGGGATCGAGCGTGTTGGGCTATGTGGTGCACCCCTGCAGGGAAGTTAATCTATTCGAATAGCCGTGATCTTCGGTAACAGGACGACTTGGAGTTGTACCTTGACCTTATGACAACTAGAACCGGATACTTAATAAAACACACCCTTCCAAGTTCCACAGACAACCCGGTGATCGCTTTTCCGCAGAGCGACGAGGAGAGGATTGCCGGGTAGGATTATGCTATGCGATGCTACTGGAGGTGCTACTTGGAGTTGCTATTTGGAGATTCTACTTGGAGATGCTACTTGGAGGACTTCAATCTACTCTCTTCTACATGCTGCAAGACGGAGGCTGCCAGAAGCGTAGTCTTCGATAGGACTAGCTATCCCCCTCTTATTCTGGCATTCTGCAGTTCAGTCCACTGATATGGCCTCCCTACACATATACCCATGCATATGTTGTGTAGTTCCTTGCTTGCGAGTACTTTGGATGAGTACTCACGGTTGCTTTCTCCCCCCCTTTTCCCCTTTTCCTTTCTTTCTGGTTGTCGCAACCAGATGCTGGAGCCCTGGAGCCAGACGCCACCGTCGACGACGACCCCTACTACACCGGAGGTGCCTACTACTACGTGCAGCCCGCTGACGACGACCTGGAGTAGTTTAGGAGGATCCCAGGCAGGAGGCCTGCGCCTCTTTCGATCTGTATCCCAGTTTGTGCTAGCCATCTTATGGCAACTTGTTTAACTTATGTCTGTACTCAGATATTGTTGCTTCCACTGACTCGTCTATGATCGAGCACTTGTATTCGAGCCCTCGAGGCCCCTGGCTTGTATTATGATGCTTGTATGACTTATTTTATTTGTAGAGTTGTGTTGTGATATCTTCCCGTGAGTCCCTGATCTTGATTGTACACATTTGCGTGCATGATTAGTGTACGATTGAATCGGGGGCGTCACACCCCTCAAGGCGGGTGCTAGCTGACATTGCTCCGGCCCCCGACAACCTTGGGCCCACGTCTCTCTGGTGTCCATGGATGTCGGCGTTGTTGGGTGGCTTCGTCCTTGGTGACCATGCAGTGGCGCCCCTTCCAGCTCGCCTGGTTCCCCGATGTCCCGACGGCTATGGCCAAGACAACTCGGATCTACGTCCTTCCAGTCCTAGCTTGCTAGCGTTGCTGATCGCCGTCGCGCCACCCCTCATGGTTTGCTTCACCGCCTGCCCTACCTTGTAGGCCTCAAAGCCTCCTCTTTTGTGCCAGATCCGATGCTCGTGGGTTCGAAGGAGGTGCCACACTCCGACGACAGGTGCAGCTCGCCAACCCCAACATGGTGGCTCCGATCGGTGTTGACTTACTCATCCTCGTTTCCAGATTCGATGGCTATGGGTTTGCTTAGCATCAGGCCAGGGAGAACCCCCTTCTCGGTTTACTGATGCTGGCAGGGACGGCGTTTGCGGATGTCGTTTCCTCCTTGGAGGCGTTGTCTAGGCCCTCGACTACAACCCTCTTCAAACTCAGGGGAAACCCTAGGTCCAGTTCCTCCGGATCGGATGGCGACGGCGTCTCGGCGTCTTCTTCCTTCTTGAAGGCGCCATCTTGCTCGCTTGCGATGTCCCTGAGCTTGGCTCAGGTGATGTTGGTGATCTTGTTGGTTCGGGATTTGCCGCTCTTGGTTTGGGCCTGGTTGGTTTAACTGGTTGTATCCTCTGTTCGGGGCGAGCATCCCTTGTCTCTCTGCTCCGGACACCATGTTCACGCCTGCCTGCGTTCGTATCATGTGTTCTATCGTCATCGTACTATTTTTCTGGTCCTTCTATCAATAACGCAAGCTTTGCGTATTCGTAAAAAAAACATCCGTTCGAGTGCTTCTGGACGGAGGGAGTATTAGGTAATAAACAAATAGGACATCAATGAATTTTTATTACGTCTGCTTGTCAAGAGGGCAGGGTGCTCATGCGATTCTACTAAAAATACTAAAGTTGGCCTAATTATGCAGCATGATTGATTAGGTGAAAATTATGCAAAAACCTTGACAAAACCATTAATCAAAACCAGACTTCCCCACCAAACGCAAACCGACGACCAAGAGACCAATGACAGGCGAACCAACCTATGGTTAGAATGGTTAGGTGAACATCGGTATCCCCATCCACCAGAGTTCAAGTCCCGGTGCTCGCATTTATCCAGAATTTATTTTAGGATTTCCGGCGATAAGTTTTCAGTGGGAGGAGACGTTCAAGGTGACTACGATGACTTCGTAAAATTTCAAGATATTATGCCGGCTCAGTCTCTCGAAAATGCTCATAGGGGTAAGGTGTGGTGTGCGTTCATAGAGGTGAATGTATCCGCGTTTATATAAGCACTTGCGTTGGTATTGTATTAAAAAAAAGACCAATAACCGACATGGAGAAGCCCTTCGGAGAAAATCAGAAAATGTCACCCACGAGCATCAACATGATCACCATCGACGAACATCACTGTTCATATTTTGTTCATTGGATCTCCAGTCAATCATTACTCCCTCCTTTTATTTTTACTTTACACATAAGAGATTTGCCTAAAATCAGGCTTTATAAACTTTGATCAAATTTACATCAAAAAGTACCATCATCTACAGTATTGACATAATATAAAAAATATTTTCATGATGAATTTATGGTTAAGATAGCCTGGTGGAAAGCATCCATGCATGTGCACGCACGCATTCCCCAAGGGTAGCTAAGCTAGGTTGAAACTCGAAACCGACAATAAATTCTCGAAACCCCAGCCCTGCTTTTTTTATACTACCACTAGACGCGGTGCTTCTGTGCGCGAGCACACCTGGTCTCTTTATCTGGGCTGTTGGCGATGGCTTTGTGATTCGGTGCATTTATTTCCTGTGCCAGTGTACTACTCCCTAATAGATCAACATGAGGCAGAATACGGGGTACGAGCGCTAACGGTTCACCGCCGCCGTCACCAGGCAAAATCAGAGCCGTGGCTCGTGACGTCAAGAAACTTCTGATCCGTGGATCAGGAAACTCGCTTTCTAGTTCGTGCGGCAGGTGCGTAGTAAATGAAGGATGGAGGACTGGTTGTTGTTGTCTTCTACCTCATTCCCCCGGCTCTTCCATTGCCGACTGCCGGCTTACAGGGCGGCAGATTTTGCGGTGGAATACGAATCAAAGGAAGGAGATGGAATTCCTGATTCAGCCAATTCGAGTCGAAGGCATCCTCTGTCCTGTCCCTTGTAGGCTGATTTGGTATACATTCTTCTTTGTAATCTAGCACTATTTAAGCATTTGGTGACGCAGGAGTACGGCGCTAGAAGAGGTGAACGACAACGACGTTGCCATGGAGCCACTGAACTACCCAGTGGTAACGGTGGTTGCAGTTCTGCTGCCGCCCGTGGCGGGGGCGAGCGAGGACGGCCATATCTGTGCAGCAGAAGGGGCGGCTCGTGGTGGGAGGGGGAACCGCGAGCTTCTGAACAATTTATTCGTCAGATAGACCCAAAATCTCATGCATGGATGTGCAGGTATGAACTTGTTTTATACGAAGTAGGATGGTAAGTTTGATGTGTGGATTGATGAACTAAAAGTGTTAACGGAAAAGAGTGGAAATTAGGAGCTGCTGAGTATTCTGCTTGGAGTGATTCAATTTCTTATGTGCACTACATTGCATTTACAGTTCTTAGTGGTTAAATGTGTGCTGGGGTAGAAACAAACAATCTGAACTTACTGTTTGCATTGCAATATAAATGGATTTTCGTGGATCATTGGTAACACTTTGAGGAACATCATCGCTTAGTACATGGAATGGTAGTTCAGTAGTTTGTTGTTGAGAGATACATTTGGATTTGGGCAGTGGGTTAAAATGCAGAATGGGGGAAAACATTGGTGGGGTGCAGTGAAAAAGTTCAGAACTATGGACTGTAAATGCTATCGCAATTCGACAGGGTTCAGAAGTACATCCTGTCCGCCCTGCAACGAAAAGTCCATCCTGCAATATAATTTAAACTTAGTGAGAATTTCTGTGGGTGTAGTAAATTTTAAAGTAAAATTAGTACTCGGTTGGATGTCCTTTATTAGGTTTTTCATGTGAGCGATCATTAGTCTGTTCTTGAGGTACATTTGCAGTTTGGACATGGTTTAATAAGCGGTATGAGGTAAAATCTGTGGTGACAAGAAGCGAAAATGTTCAGAGCTATAGACTGTAAATGCTTTCTCAATTCCACAGGTTCGGAAGTATGACCTGCAACATAATTAAATAGATCGATAATTGGAGATTCTATGAGTGCATAGAAAAATTAGGATAAGCTGGATGTCATGGGTTCTGTTTTTAATGTGTGTGGTGCTGGGTTTTTGTTGCCTATGATGCGGACGATGTTGGATTTGTTGTGTACATGATCGTAATGGCAATGTTTTAGTTCTACCAAATTCAATTTTTTTTTGCAAGTCTGAAAGCGTTGGAGCTTGTTTTTTTGAGTGCAGAGTGAGGATTGGGGCAGCAGCTCCAGGAAGAACGACCATCCCTGGTCGCACTAGTGCGCTGGAGAAGACAATCTGTGGTTTTGCAGAATACCCTGGAGACAATGTCATCGTGCCTACATTGGGGGCAAGCTTTCATTCTTTAAGCAAGGCTTACGACTTTTACAATCTTTACTCGTGGGAGAAGGGATTTGGGCATTAGGTACGGGAAAAGTCGTCTAAATGTGAAGAGGACAAAGTGTGTGGCTGTGCATTAAGTACATTTTATCTGCATTGTATCTGTATACTGATCATAACTAGTTGGGAATTGATATGATGGTAAATGATTGATGGTCCTGAAGGAATTCAGAGCTTATGTTTACCAGGGAACCAGGAAAAAAAATTAGGATTATGTTTGCTACGGCGCTTGTTCTCCTAATGGAGACAAAGGGTTCACTCCAATTAGTTGTCACATTTCGTCATTTTGTACACTCTAGAGTTCTCTTAAGATTGGAAGAAAAATGTATGTGGATAGCTCTTGTTGTGACCTTGTTTGCTCACCATTGTCTTTGAATCGACTATGAATTCATAATTAAGCATGATGATAGTGATGCTGAATTTATTACATTAGATGATATATGGGCTCATGATAATTGAATATGCATGGTTGAACAACAGGCGGCTACTCACTTTAGTTTGCGACTTGAAATATATCTCACGCATTGCAGAAAATCATGCATCTAATCTAACAATCATGTGCCTCTTAAAATATAAGAACACTTGATTGCCACAGGTGTGACTCATATCAGTTGGTATCAAAATTTAAATAACTGATTTACACTTCACATTTCCATCTGACTAAATTAAGTCATCTATTTTGGAATGGAGGGAGTATTATTTTGATATGACTAACTATAGGAACGAGGTTTGATCGTTTGTACGGCTCATGTTTGATCGTTTATTTACTGTAGACCATTGTGTTGTATAGCTAAGTGTGTGCGGCTAGAATGTATTGGATTTCCTGTAAAATCTGTTTTGTTTGCATGCTTGCTGAATGTGTTGCAGTGCTGATGGATGTGTTAATGACTCGTTTCTGAATAAACATGAAACTCCTCTGCGTGTATATTCAAACTGATAGCAAGCTTAGTATGGATGATGTCTGTTACTGAATTGTTTGTCAGCATGGGCATGAATTCTGAATTTTTTGACAGTATGCTGATGTATTCTGAATTTTTTGACAGTATGATCAGCTCATGGGCGTGCATACTGAATTTTTGACTGAATGCTTGTGCAAACAGAGTGGCGAGCATATTCATGTTTGAGCTGACTTATATATTCAAACAATTGGATTGCAAGCATGGTCCCTGTTACGTGAATTTTAAAACTGACGTAATCCAATGTTTGCCTGCTGGAATGGGGCACGGGATTGAAAGCAAGACAAGTGCATGCATCTGTGAGGTCGGGCGCCCAGTGCTTTGTGGATCCTATTCGAAATTCAAACTGAACGAGCGTTTAGTCCAGAATCTGGAAGCTGACGGCCCACCCCGTTACAGACCGGCTGAGCCGGAGCCCATTTGGTTGACGTCGTAGCAGTGGGCGTTTGACAGAAGTGGGCCAGTGGAACTGTTTATTAATAGATATACGGGATAAATACCTGGGCTTTTTCACGTCAGCTTGTGGATCACGAGGACCACGGGCGGGAGGATACCGCGAGCAGGTGTGCTCGCGCTCAGAAGATCACTTTCGCTATACTAGTACAATTATTGATCGAGTTGGAGGAATCTTGTCACCTGCATGCACAGTAGCTAGCCCGCATGTGAAGAGGAGGTAGGTACGCCCAGCGCGCCTTGCAAACGGCACAGGCTCGCAAGCATATATACTACTACGGATCAGTTGAAGGAAACAAGCCATGGCCAGTATTGGTGCTCCCACGCCCGGCGCAGCCGGAGAGAAGGAAGAAGGAGCTGTTGCACCGGTAGTCACCGCCACCCCGAGCCCGCACGCCAACCTAGCGGAGATCACGCCATCGCTGCCCACGGCGCCGGGGTTCCCCCCATACCGGTTGCGCCGGTACGGCGGCTTCTGGCTGACCGACCTCTTGCTCAAGTTCGTCGGCGCGTCGCACACGCGCTTCAGGCCGAGGCCCACCGACGTGATCCTGGTGAGCTTCCCCAAGACCGGTACCACCTGGCTCAAGGCGCTCGCCTTCTCCGTGCTCAACCGCTCCGCTCACCCGCCGTCCGCCGGGGGAGACCACCCGCTCCAGCGCAACAGCCCCCACGACCTCGTCGGCTTCCTCGAGCTCGCCGGGGAAGACGACGATGGCCTGATCTACGAGGAGATCCCTTCCCCCCGACTACTCGCCACCCACCTTCCCTACTCCCTGCTGCCCCACGGCATCACGGGTCCGGAGGACGGCTCCGGCGGCCGGATCGTGTACGTCTGTCGGGATCCCAAGGACACGCTCGTCTCCTTCTGGCACTTCCACTTGAAGACCACGGCCACACTGCAACGGATGGCCGACGTCGGCGGGGCGTCGTCCGCCATGCCAACGTTTGAGGAGGCGTTCGAGCTCTTCTGCAAGGGCCAGAGTGTGGCGGGGCCACAGTGGCGCCACACGCTCGAGTACTGGGAGGCGAGCCGCCGGAGCCCCGATCAGGTGTTGTTCCTCAGGTACGAGGACATGCTGCTTGACCCTTCGGGTAGCCTGAGGAAGATGGCGGTGTTCATGGGATGCCCCTTCTCGCCGGAGGAGGAGGCTGACGGGGTGGTGCGCGACATCGTGGAGCTCTGCAGCTTGGGGACGCTCAAGGGGCTTGAGGTGAACAGGAGCGGGAGCACAATGCTGGGGCTCAAGAATGAGGACTTCTTCAGGAACGGCACGGTGGGGGATTGGAGCAGCTGCATGACGCCGGACATGGCGGCGCGGCTGGACGGGATCGTGGCCGAGGTGCTACAGGGCTCCATGCTCACCTTTGGTGCTACCTCCAAGGATTAAGCCTAGCTTACTTACCCACATGCATGGCCACATCGTTGATTTTATGTGTTTTTCATGTGATTGCTGCCATGCCAGCGAGTTCAAGCCTTATCCTTGGCCATCACTTTAATTTCTTCCTCAGCAACATCACTTTCTTTCTAATCACCTTCGCTTGAGTAAAAGTTTTCCGTATGTTCATACACTGTTGGGGGCTTGCTATAGAAATGAAATTAGGAGTCATATAAAATTCAAACTAAAATCATCTGAATGCACACATTGGATGTCGGGCACATATTACATAACAACTTAAACAAATCAACCACTGTGGCGGGCGTGACTTCTAGACATGGTGGAATTCGATGATCCGGGGCCATCTCATGCTTTTGGATGTCTCCACACCTTTCAACTTTTAACACTGCCCGACGTCCACTATCTCTTGCACGCTATCCAGTAGAGTGACCAAAATTAAGAAGTTAAGGAGAGAGGATGGGAGTGTGATGGAGGAGGAAGGAGCTATGGAGGAAGTAGTGACTAACTATTTTAAGAACATTTTCACTTCTATTGCAGGTACCCGCATGGAGGAACTCTTGGGTCACATTGACACAAGAGTGACTCCGGCCATGAATGAATTGCTTTGTAAGGAGTTCACTGAGAAGGAAGTTTTGGTTGCCCTCAATAGTATTGGTGATCTCAGGGCTCCTGGACCAGATGGTATGCCCTCCTTGTTTTACAAAAAAAAAATGTTGGGATATAGTTGGTGATAAAGTTCTACATGAGGTCATGCAAGTGCTTAATGGAGGGCCTATGCCAGCAGAGTGGAATGATACTTGTGTGGTTTTTGTTAGAAGGGAGAGAGAGGAATTGATGGAATCGTTGGTTGTATTGCTTGAGCCTCGTGGGCATATACATAGGAGTACAATGGTCATCTTGGCGTACAAGGCAAGCCAGAATATTTCCTAGTCTATCAGATGTTTCGAATCTAATCAATATACTCAATATGCCCCCGCAGTCACAACAGTCGCGACGCAGATGGTGAGATTGGAGAATAATCCGAAGGCAATCCGACGGGCACCCCCCCCCCCACCCCCACCCCACAATCACCACAGTCAATTCATCGCGGAAGTCGTGGCGGAGTGGCAACCGACGAGGTTGCTCGAGCAAGGCGATAGCCCTTTGTGCCGTATGTCGATGTAGCCGAGAGCGTAGGGTGGTGTAGCCATTGTCGAGGTAGCCATGCAAAGAATGCCGTGGTTGATGTCGAGTCGGGGTAGCCGGTGTCGAGGAAGACGCCGTGGAGCCGCGGGCGCAAGGAGGCGCCGAGTTAGAATGAGCGCAATGATGTCGAAGTAGGGGCGCCCCGAGAGGTAGACGGTGTTGACAAGGCGTCACGTCGGGTTTGCCAAGTCCGGGGACATGTCGAGAACGGAGGCACGCATCGGTGTTGCCAGCATCGGGCATGCGTAGACGGACGAAGACGAAGTTGATGAAGCATCAACCAGGCTTGCCAGGCCCGGGGACGCGTCGTGGATGAAGGCACACATCAGTGTTGCCAGCACCGGGCATGCGTAGACGAGGGACCTACACAAGATGTATGCCATGTCGAGGAGTCAGAGGGGCCAGCAGAGAAGGAGACTCGACGACGGTTGTGGCATCCATCGCCGCGGGGTCGATGTTACCAACGGTTGTCGGAGTAGAAAAAGTGGTTGGGGTAGATGACGGTGACGCTGGCGATGGGCTGGTGCTGGATGAAGATGAAAGGGGTGGACGGGCGGGGTCGACGGTTACGGCGGTAGCAGCGGCGGCGGCCGAAGAAGAGCGACGGCGGCGGCCTGACGGCGGTGCTGGTGGCTTGGTTAGGAGCACAGCGGCGATGCTTGAAGTAGGCAAGGAATCCGACAGCGTGATGAAGACCAACACGGACGGTGGCGTTTCCGCGCCAAGGGAGGTGGCGTGGCGCATACCACAGGAAGTTGACGCGCAGGGACGGCAGTGGACCGCGGGCCGCGGCACCACGGCTTAAAGGGGCGACACGACGACATCGGGTGGGTCGGGGCAACGGTGGGAAGACCTCGGGGCGGCAGCGGGGACTTCGGGCCGCGACGCTGCGGCCCAAAGGGGCGACGCAATGGCAGCGAGCGAGTCAGTGCAGCCGCTTGGACGACCTCGAGGCGGAGGCCGGGACCGCGTATCGAGAGGCGACGCGCGATTCGATGCAGCCACGAGGAGAACTGATGTCTACTACGTAACCTTCTTCTTGTAGACTCGTGTTGGGCCTCCAAGCGTAGAGTTTTGTAGAACAGTAGCAAATTTCCCTCAAGTGGATGGCCTAAGTTTTATCAATCCATGGGAGGCGTAGGAAGAATATGCTCTCTCTCAAACAACCGTGCTGAAGGAAATATGCCCTAGAGGCAATAATAAAGTTATTATTTATTTCCTTATATCATGATAAATGTTTATTATTCATGCCAGAATTGTATTAACCGGAAACATAATACATGTGTGAATACATAGACAAACATAGTGTCACTAGTATGCCTCTACTTGACTAGCTCGTTTATCAAAGATGGTTATGTTTCCTAACCATGGACAAAAGAGTTGTCATTTGATTAACGGGATCACATCATTAGGAGAATGATATGATTGACTTGACCCATTCCGTTAGCTTAGCACTTGATCGTTTAGTATGTTGCTATTGCTTTCTTCATGACTTATACATGTTCCTGTAACTATGAGATTATGCAACTCCCGTTTACCGGAGGAACACTTTGGGTGCTACCAAACATCACAACGTAACTGGGTGATTATAAAGGAGTACTACAGGTGTCTCCAAAGGTACATGTTGGGTTGGCGTATTTCGAGATTAGGTTTTGTCACTCCGATTGTCGGGGAGGTATCTCTGGGCCCTCTCGGTAATGCACATCACTTAAGCCTTGCAAGCATTGCAACTAATGAGTTAGTTGTGAGATGATGTATTACGTAACGAGTAAAGAGACTTGCCGGTAACGAGATTGAACTAGGTATTATATACGGACGATCGAATCTCGGGCAAGTAACATGCTGATGACAAAGGGAACAACTTATGTTGTTATGCGGTTTGACCGATAAAGATCTTTGTAGAATATGTAGGAGCCAATATGGGCATCCAGGTTCCGCTATTGGTTATTGACCAAGAATAGTTCTAGGTCATGTCTACATAGTTCTCGAACCCATAGGGTCTGCACGCTTAAGGTTTCAATGACAGTTATATTATGAGTTTATGAGTTTTGATGTACCGAAGGAGTTCGGAGTCCCGGATGAGATCGGGGACATGACGAGAAGTCTCGAAATGGTCGAGACGTAAAGATTGATATATTGGACGAATATATTCGGAGTTCGGAAAGGTTCCGAGTGATTCGGGTATTTTTCGGAGTACCGGAGAGTTACCGGAATTCGCCGGGGAGTATATGGGCCTTATTGGGCCATACGGGAATAGAGGAGAGAGGCCAAAAGGAAGGAGGCCTGCGCCCCCCCTCTGGTCCGAATTGGACAAGGGGCGCAGCCCCCCCTTTCCTTCTTCCTCTCCCCCTCTTTCCCCTTCTCCTACTCCAACAAGGGAGGTGGAATCCTATTAGGACTAGGGAGTTCTAGTAGGACTCCACACTTGGCGCGCCCCCTCCTAGGGCCGGCCTTCTCCCCCCTTGCTCCTTTATATACGGGGGCAGGGGGCACCCCATGACACACAAGTTAATCTACGTGATCGTTCCTTAGCCGTGTGCGGTGCCCCCCTCCACCATATTCCACCTCGGTCATATCGTCGTGAAGCTTAGGCGAAGCCCTGCGCCGGTAGAACATCATCATCGTCACCACGCCGTTGTGCTGACGGAACTCATCCCCGACACTTTGCTGGATCGGAGTCCGGGGATCGTCATCGAGCTGAACGTGTGCTGAACTTGGAGGTGTCATACGTTCGGTACTTGGATCGGTCGAATCGTGAAGACGTACGACTACATCAACCGCGTTGGCATAACGCTTCCGCTTACGGTCTACGAGGGTACGTGGACATTACTCTCCCCTCTCGTTGCTATGCATCACCATGATCTTGCGTGTGCGTAGGAATATTTTTAAAATTACTACGTTCCCCAACAGTGGTATTAGAGCCTAGGTTTTATGCGTTGATGTTATTTGCACGAGTAGAACACAAGTGAGTTATGGGCGATACAAGTCATACTGCTTACCAGCATGTCATACTTTGGTTCAGTGGTATTGTTGGATGAAGCGGCCCGGACCGACATTACGCGTACGCTTACGCGAGACTGGTTCTACCGACGTGCTTTGCATACAGGTGGCTGGCGGGTGTCAGTTTCTCCAACTTTAGTTGAACCGAGTGTGGCTACGCCCGGTCCTTGAGAAGGTTAAAACAGCATTAACTTGACGAACTATCGTTGTGGTTTTGATGCGTAGGTAAGAACGGTTCTTGCTCAGCCCATAGCAGCCACGTAAAACTTGCAACAACAAAGTAGAGGACGTCTAACTTGTTTTTGCAGGGCATGTTGTGATGTGATATGGTCAAGACGTGATGAGATATAAGTTGTTGTATGAGATGATCATGTTTTGTTGAAGTTATCGGCAACTGGCAGAAGCCCTATGGTTGTCTCTTTGTTGCATAAGATGCAAGTGCCAAATAATTGCTTTAATTTATTGCTATGCGATAGCGATAGTTGCAAGAGCAATAGTTGGCGAGACGACACATTGATATAGATCAAGATGATGAAGATCATGGTGTCGTGCCGGTAATGATAGAGACCGTGACAGTACTTTGGAGATGGAGATCACAAGCACAAGATGATGATGGCCATATCATATCACTTATATTGATTGCATGTGATGTTTATCTTTTATACATCTTATTTTGCTTAGTTTGACGGTAGCATTTTAAGATGATCTCTCACTAAATTATCAAGAAGTGTTCTCCTTGAGTATGCACCGTTGTGAAAGTTCTTCGTGCTGAGACACCACGTGATGATCGGGTGTGATAGGCTCTACGTTCAAATACAACGGGTGCAAAACAGTCGCACACGCGGAATACTCAGGTTAAACTTGACGAGCCTAGCATATAACAGATATGGCCTCGGAACACGGAGACCGAAAGGTCGAGCGTGAATCATATAGTAGATATGATCAACATATTGATGTTCACTGTTGAAACTACTCCATCTCACGTGACGATCGGACATGGTGTAGTTGATATGGATCACGTAATCACTTAGAGGATTAGAGGGATGTCTATCTAAGTGGGAGTTCTTAAGTAATATGATTAATTGAACTTAAATTTATCATGAACTTAGTCCTGGTAGTATTTTGCAAATTATGTTGTAGATCAATAGCTTGCATTGTTGCTTTCATATGTTTATTTTGATATGTTCCTAGAGAAAATTGTGTTGAAAGATGTTGGTAGCAATGATGCGGATTGGATCCGTGATCTGAGGTTTATCCTCATTGCTGCACAGAAGAATTATGTCCTTAATGCACCACTAGGTGACAGACCTATTGCAGGAGCAGATGCAGACGTTATGAACGTTTGGCTAGCTCAATATGATGACTACTTGATAGTTTAGTGCACCTTGCTTAACGGCTTAGAATCGGGACTTCAAAGACGTTTTGAACGTCATGGACCATATGAGATGTTCCAGGAGTTGAAGTTAATATTTCAAGCAAATACCCGAGTTGAGAGATATGAAGTCTCCAACAAGTTCTATGGCTAAAAGATGGAGGAGAATCGCTCAACTAGTGAGCATGTGCTCAGATTGTCTGGGTACTACAATCGCTTGAATCAAGTGGGAGTTAATCTTCCAGATAAGATAGTGATTGACAGAGTTCTCTAGTCACCATCACCAAGTTAGTAGAACTTTGTGATGAACTACAGTATGCAAGGGATGACGAAAACGATTCCCGAGCTCTTCGTGATGTTGAAATCGACGAAGGTAGAAATCAAGAAAGAGCATCAAGTGTTGATGGTTGACAAGATCACTAGTTTCAAGAAAAGTGAAACAAAGGGAAACTTCAAGTAGAATGACAAGCAAGTTGCCACTCCCGCGAAGAAGCCCAAAGCTGGACCAAAGCCTGAAACTGAATGATTATACTGCAAAGGAAATGGTCACTGGAAGTGGAAATGCCCTGAATATTTGGTGGATAAGAAGGATGGCAAAGTGAACAAGGGTATATTTGATATACATGTTATTGATGTGTACCTTACTAGTGTTATAGTAGCCCCTGAGTATTTGATACTTGTTCGGTTGCTAAATATTAGTAACTCGAAACAGGAGTTACAGAATAAACAGAGACTAGTTGAGGGTGAAGTGACGATGTGTGTTAGAAGTGGTTCCAAGATTGATATGATCATCATCGCACACTCCCTATACTTTCGGGATTAGTGTTAAACCTAAATAAATGTTATTTGGCATCTGCGTTGAGCATGAATATGATTTGATCATGTTTATTGCGATACGGTTATTCATTTAAAGTCAAAGAATAATTGTTGTTCTATTTACATGAATAAAACCTTCGATGGTCATACACCCAATGAAAATAGTTTGTTGGATCTCGATCATAGTAATACACATATTTATAATATTGATGCCAAAAGATGCAAAGTTGATAATGATAGTGCAACTTATTTGTGGCACTGCCGTTTGGGTCATATCGGTGTAAAGCGCATGAAGAAACTCCATAAAGATGGATTTTTGGAATCTCTTGGTTATGAATCATTTGATGTTTGCGAACCGTGCCTTTTGGGCAAGATGACTAAAACTCCGTTCTTCGGAACAATGGAACGAGCTATTGACTTATTGGAAATAATACATACCGATGTATGCGATCCGATGAGTGTTAAGGCTCGTGGCAAGTATCGTTATTTTCTAACCTTCACAGATGATTTGAGTAGATATGGGTATATCTACTTGATGAAACATAAGTCTGAAACATTTGAAAAGTTCAAAGAATTTCAGAGTGAAGTGGAAAATCATCGTAACAAGAAAAATAAAATTTCTACGATCTAATCGTGGAGACGAATATTTGAGTTATGAGTTTGGTCTTCATTTGAAACAATGTGAAATAGTTTCGCAACTCACGCCACCTGGAACACCACAATGTAATGGTGTGTCCAAACATCGTAATCGTACTTTACTAGATATGGTGCGATCTATGATGTCTCTTATCGGTTTACCACTATCGTTTTGGGGTTATGCATTAGAGACAGTTGCATTCACGTTTAATAGGGCACCATCAAAATCCGTTGAGACGATACCGTATGAACTATGGTTTAACAGTAAACCTAAGTTGTCGTTTCTTAAAGTTTGGGGATGCGATGCTTATGTGAAAAAATTTCAACCTGATAAGCTCGAACCCAAATCGGAGAAGTGCGTCTTCGTAGAATACCCAAAGGTAACTACTGGGTACACCTTCTATCACAGATCCGAAGGCAAGTTATTCGTTGCTAAGATGGATCCTTTCTAGAGAAGAAGTTTCTCTCAAAAGAAGTGAGTGGGAGGAAAGTAGAACTTGATGAGGTAATTGTACCTTCTCCCTTATTGGAAAGTAGTTCATCACAGAAATCAGTTCCAGTGATTCCTACACCAATTAGTGAGGAAGTTAATGATGATGATCATGAAACTTCAGATCAAGTTGCTACCAAACCTCGTAGATCTTCCAGAGTAAGATCCGCACCAGAGTGGTACGGTAATCATGTTCTAGAAGTCATGTTACTAGACCATGATGAACCTACGAACTATGAGGAAGCAATGATGAGCCCAGATTCCGCGAAATGGCTTGAGGTCATAAAATCTGAGATATAATCCATGTATGAGAACAAAGTATGGACTTTGATTGACTTGCTCGATGATCAGCAAGCCATGTTAAATAAATGGATCTTCAAGAGGAGGACAGACACTGATAGTAGTGTTACTATCTACTAAGCTCGACTTGTTGCAAAAGGTTTTCGACAAGTTCAAGGTGTTGAATACGATGAGATTTTCTCACTCGTATCGATGCTTAAGTCTGTCCGAATCATGTTAGCAATTGCCACATTTTATGAAATCTAGCAAATGGATGACAAAACTGCATTCCTTAATGGATTTTCTTAAAGAAGAGTTGTATATGATGCAACCATAAAGTTTTGTCAATCCTAAAGGTGCTAACAAAATGTGCAAGCTCCAGCAATCCATCTATGGACTGGTGCAAGAATCTCGGAGTTGGAATATACGCTTTGATGAGTTGATCAAAGCATATGGTTTTATACAGACTTTTGGAAAGGCCTGTATTTATAAGAAAGTGAGTGGGAGCTCTGTAGCATTTCTGATATTATATGTGCAAGACATATTGTTGGTTGGAAATGATATAGAATTTCTGGATAGCATAAAAGGATACTTGAATAAAAAGTTTTTTCAATGAAAGACCTCGGTGAAGCTGCTTACATATCGAGCATCAAGATCTACTGAGATAGATCAAGACGCTTGATAAGTTTTTCAATAAGTACATACCTTGTCAAGATTTTGAAATAGTTCAAAATGGAACAGTCAAAGAAAGAGTTCTTTCCTGTGTTGCAAAGGTGTGAAATTGAGTAAGACTCAAGACTCGACCACGACAGAAAATAGAAAGAGAATGAAAGTCATTCCCTATGCATCAGTCATAGGTTCTATAAAAGTATGCCATGCTATGGACCAGACCTATTGTATACTCTGCCCTGGTTTGGCAAGGGAGTACAATAGTGATCTAGGAGTAGATCAGTGGACATTGGTTAAAATTATCCTTAGTAGAATAAGGATATGTTTCTCGATTATGGAGGTGATAAAAGAGATCGTCGTAAAGAGTTACATCGATGCAAGCTTTTACACCGATCCAGATGACTCTAAGTCTCAATCTGGATACATATTGAAAGTCGGAGCAATTAGCTAGAGTAGCTCTGTGCAAATCATTGTAGACATAGAATATTTGCAAAATACATATGACTCTGTAATATGACAGACCTGTTGACTAAACTTCTCTCACGAGCAAAACATGATCATACCTTAGTACTCTTTGGGTGTTAATCACATAGAAATTTGAACTAGGTTATTGACTCTAGTAAACCCTTTGGGTGTTGATCACATGACGATGTGAACTATGGGTATTAATCACATACAGATGTGAATATTGGTGTTCAATCAGATGATGATCTGAACTAGATTATTGACTCTAGTGCAAGTGGGAGACTGAAGGAAATATGCCCTAGAGGCAATAATAAAGTTATTATTTATTTCCTTATATCATGATAAATGTTTATTATTCATGCTAGAATTGTATTAACCGGAAACATAATACATGTGTGAATACATAGACAAACATAGTGTCACTAGTATGCCTCTACTTGACTAGCTCGTTTATCAAAGATGGTTATGTTTCCTAACCATGGACAAAAGAGTTATCATTTGATTAACGGGATCACATCATTAGGAGAATGATGTGATTGACTTGACCCATTCCGTTAGCTTAGCACTTGATCGTTTAGTATGTTGCTATTGCTTTCTTCATGACTTATACATTTTCCTGTAACTATGAGATTATGCAACTCCCGTTTACCGAAGGAACACTTTCGGTGCTACCAAACGTCACAACGTAACTGGGTGATTATAAAGGAGTACTACAGGTGTCTCCAAAGGTAATGTTGGGTTGGTGTATTTCGAGATTAGGTTATGTCACTCCGATTGTCGGAGAGGTATCTCTGGGCCCTCTCGGTAATGCACATCACTTAAGCCTTGCAAGCATTGCAACTAATGAGTTAGTTGTGAGATGATGTATTACGTAACGAGTAAAGAGACTTGCCGGTAACGAGATTGAACTAGGTATTAGATACCGATGATCGAATCTCGGGCAAGTAACATGCCGATGACAAAGGGAACAACGCATGTTGTTATGCGGTTTGACCGATAAAGATCTTCGTAGAATATGTAGGAGCCAATATGGGCATCCAGGTTCAGCTATTGGTTATTGACCAAGAATAGTTCTAGGTCATGTCTATATAGTTCTCGAACCCGTAGGGTCCGCACGCTTAAGGTTTCGATGACAGTTATATTATGAGTTTATGAGTTTTGATGTACCGAAGGAGTTCGGAGTCCCGGATGAGATCGGGGACATGATGAGAAGTCTCGAAATGGTCGAGACGTAAAGATCGATATATTGGACGACTATATTCGGAGTTCGGAAAGGTTCCGAGTGATTCGGGTATTTTTCGAAGTACCGGAGAGTTACGGGAATTCGCCGGGGAGTATATGGGCCTTATTGGGCCATACGGGAATAGAGGAGAGAGGCCAAAAGGAAGGAGGCCTGCGCCCCCCCTCTGGTCCGAATTGGACAAGGGGCGCAGCCCCCCTTTCCTTCTTCCTCTCCCCCTCTTTCCCATTCTCCTACTCCAACAAGGGAGGTGGAATCCTACTAGGACTAGGGAGTCCTAGTAGGACTCCACACTTGGCGCGCCCCCTCCTAGGGCCGGCCTCCTCCCCCCTTGCTCCTTTATATACGGGGCCAGGGGGGCACCCCATGACACACAAGTTGATCTACGTGATCGTTCCTTAGCCGTGTGCGGTGCCCCCCTCCACCATATTCCACCTCGGTCATATCGTCGCAAAGCTTAGGCGAAGCCCTGTGCCGGTAGAACATCATCATCGTCACCACACCGTCGTGCTGACGGAACTCATCCCCAACACTTTGCTGGATTGGAGTCAGGGGATCGTCATCGAGCTGAACGTGTGCTGAACTCGGAGGTGTCGTACGTTCGGTACTTGGATCGGTCGAATCGTGAAGACGTACGACTACATCAATCGCGTTGTCATAACGCTTCAGCTTACGGTCTACGAGGGTACGTGGACATTACTCTCCCCTCTCGTTGCTATGCATCACCATGATCTTGCGTGTGCATAGGAATATTTTTGAAATTACTACGTTCCCCAACACGTGCAACCAAATAACAAAGTCTCTTGTGTCCCCAACACACCCAATATAATGGTAAATTGTATAGGTGCATTAGTTTGGCGATGAGATGTTGATAGAAGTGCAATATGGATGGTAGATATAGGTTTTTGTAATCTGAAAATAAAAAAAACAGCAAGGTAACTAATAACAAAAGTGAGCAAAAACGGTATTGCAATGCTTAGAAACAAGGCCTAGGATTCATACTTTCACTAGTGCAAGTTCTCTCAACAACAATAACATAATTAGGTCATATAACAATCCCTCAACATGCAACAAAGAGTCACTCCAAAGTCACTAATAGCGGAGAACAAACGAAGAGATTATTGTAGGGTACCAAACCACCTCAAAGTTATTCTTTTCGATCAATCCATTGGGCTATTCCTATAAGTGTGACAAACTTCCCTAGAGTTCGTAGTAAAATAACACCTTAAGACACACATCAACCAAAACCATAATGTCACCTAGATACTCCAATGTCACCACGAGTATCCATGGGTTTGATTATACTATATGCATCACACAATCTCATATTCATCTATTCAAACCAACACAAAGAACTTCAAAAAGTGCCCTAAAGTTTCTACCGGAGAGTCATGACGAAAACGTGTGCCAACCCCTATGCGTAAGTTCACAAGGTCAAGACAAAAACGTGTGCTATAGATTCACAAATCTAGATGTCTTTGCTTGCCAAATAAAAAGCGAAGAATAGTCATGTTAGGAAGTTACACTAGCTTTGACGATCTGAACATTCATGATAATTTTTCCGGCATTGCAACACATTGAGCACTTCAGCTGTTAGTCTGTAAGCAGTCCTCTTTCAAAGATAAAAATGTATACATGCTTCAGTGAATGGCCTCCCCTTCTATTTAAGTAACATTGCAATTGTTATTCGTACTTGCTAATCAGTATGCACTAGCAATGCGAGGAAGAATTTCTCCAAAGCTCTTAAGAGTCCTTAATCTATTCACAGCAATTACAAGTCACATACATATGCAGTTTGATTCATGTGAAATCAATGACTGATTATCTACGTCAACGCCAAGGGAAGCGGGGGACGAGGATGGGGAGTTGGGGACGTACAAATTAAGGTGAGATAGATTTGCATGATATCCGCCGTTTTGCCCACCATATTCTCCTTCATCTTATAGAGAAAGAAAGTCAGCGTACAGGTCAGAATAAAAAAGATATTGTTTGTAAGGAAGAGAACTGTCTTTTTTGGAAAGAAGAGAAAAATACTAGGGTGCTGATTTCTTTTCATTCAGCCCCACGATTCTGTTAATAGTTTGGATCAACTAAAAAAGGAAGGTGTTGATCGGTTGGTTTCAATTGGAAAGAGCTATTAGTATCCTTTTATTTTTTTCAGAACAAATCCGTATCCTTTTATTGGAGAAAGAAAGTTTTGCAAAAAAGAAAAAAGGGAGGAATTAAGAGGGCGATCAGATTTAATCCTTGATATCTGTGTTAGTAATACATACATTCGTGCATACTGATTGATCTTTCCATATGTACGAGTGTAGGATGATTCAATTTTAGTTGTTGGTTGAGGAACAAGTGTCAAGATTGCTGCACCTCGATTTAATTTCATGGCTCAGTCTGCACTTGGAGGAAGTACTTTGTAGCAGATACTGGAGAGCACCGCCGCCGTAGGTTCATGCCTTGGCGCTCCTCACCGGCGCAATTTCCCAAGCATCTCTTCCTATTGCCATGTTCTCCTTTTTCCTGCAGGAACTCTTCGTTTGGTGGTGGTTCTCACAAGACTTTGGAGAGACTGAAAACATGGGACCATATGGTGGCTGAAGGTGGACATCCTTGAGTGCCTGTCGCCTTCTTGTTTGGAGGTAAATCAACAAGCACCCTTATCTTACTTAAGGACGGATTGGATGCGAAATATTATTGTTTGTTCAATTTGTGTTCTATTTAGTGGATTCTGAAAGATGAAACGAGTATGGTGGCATCTACAAAAGAACCATGGCATGTCTTTTTCATGGTAGTGGTGTGTGACCATGAATGCAGCAATGAGGATTGCTATGTCGATTCTTTTGTTGTAGCAGACTACTGATATGATAGTCGTATGTATATTATTTTAACCTTACAAAGTAACCAGTGAGTTAGACATCACAAAGTCAGGTTTAACTCTCTAGAAGTGAACTTAATTGGTTTGCTGAAGTGATTATCTAGAGTTTGTATTTTTTTATTTATAGTTTGATCTTGTAACAAATAACAGGAAGATATAAACCTCTGACTCCGAGTATGGGTTCATAACTGTAGGTGTTGCAGCAAGTGTGACCAAGATTACTTGAGTCCAATGATATAGAAATGTTTAAAGTTGCAGGTCTTAAAAACTAAGCATGGGGTCCTTCCCCTCCCTAGGCCTGGGGTTATCATTGAGGTAACAGTAGGCTTAATAAAAGAAACAAAATGAAACCATCTCAATGAGCTTTGGAGAAACACATCATCAGCTGCAGGAGCTTTGCCGGACAGGAGCTTTACCTTATTAGAGAACCAAGAACAGAGAGTGCAGAGAGGAGAAAAGAGGCTGAAGATGCGTGCCGTAAATTATAGTGGCAATACAGAAAATATATTCCATTTGAGAATGGATTTCTTTTAAAAAATACAGATTACTTTGAATATTGTTTTTGTACTTGCAATGCTCTGTTTCAGTGGTATACTATTGATTAGTTTTTTAACCATTTATTTATTTTTTACCCGGTACAACGCACGGGCATTTTTACTAGTATCTCCTAATGTCATGCTTCCTTGTATTACTTTTTTGCTTGCATGCATACATGTGTGAGAGAGGGGTGCGAAGCACCGCAACCTAAGATTATGTGGGAAATGTTCCCACATAGTATTTTTATAAGTTATTTTTTTGTTAATTCATAATAGATATATTTTTGCGGTTGAATTCATAATAGATTATATCAAGATTTATTGTTGTTACACGGAGCAGGTTGTCTTAAGGTGTGATGGCTTGTTGCTTGGGCACCGTTGCAAAGAAATTGAGTCCTAAGAAGCCACTGCACAACAAAGTAAATAGTTAGGGCGTGTTTGATTTATTGGTTACCCTCATCATCAGTTCCCTAGTCAGTCCCACTAAGGACAAGCTAGCCAAATGGCAAAACCTGAAGGCTAATAGTTTGATTGTTTGCATAAGGGTTGGTGGGTTTCGTGGGTTAAATAACCTTTATGATTGTTTTAGGTATGTGTTTTGCATGAGCTGTGAGATAGAGGGAGAGATGCAACTTGGCCAACAAGAAATGATTTAAATTCCCTATTTCATGTTGTGTGTAGGCCTGCCTTGAATAACGACCATCCTAATATGGCCTTTTGGGGCTTTTTCTGCATACGACGGACACCTAGCCATGGCCTTATGCAAGCAACCAAACATCAAAAAAGTAAACAATTTCATTTGGATATGAGATACCAACCACCATGCAGGTAACCAAAAGTGGCCTTAGAGACCATATTGAAGGATCTTCTCAAAGATGCTTGCTAAATTACTTGTTTATATTTGGTCATTGACTTTCTTTTTTGAAATTTTTAGGAAACATTCAATAATGAGATGGGATAAATTGTTTTCTAACCAAATATCACTACAAAAAAATACACTTCCGTGATGATACGTGTTTGTCACAGTAGGTCGCATTTTTTGTCATGCATGTACATCCATGACGATTTTATGACAGAATCAAGATAGTCATACCCGTGCTGTCGTAGATGTGTTCCATGACATTACCAAAATTATCATCACAGAAGTGTCCATTTCCATGACGATAAATCGCCCATCATAGAAGTGCTTTTGTCAAGGGTGACCGACACGTGGCATCCACCATAACGGGACGCCGTTAAGCACCGTTAAGCTATCGGGTCCGGTTTTGGATCCGATAACCCGCTAACAGCCACGACCAATGCTGATTTTCCACATGTAAAATTCTCATTGGCCGACGGAACCACGTGTCAGCTCCGCGTTGGCACAAGTGTCACTCATCCAATGGTCGAGATGGGACTATGATATGTTGACACGTGGACGGGCCCAAAAGTGGCCCATAAAGTTTAAATGGCCGGCCCAACTAAAGACCCACAAGATTTAGCGGACCATAATGGGCCGACCCAGCTAAAGGCCCACAAGATTTTGCAGACCATAATAGGCCGGCCCAGCTAAAGGCCCACAAGATTTAGCAGACCACAATGGGCTAGCCCAGCAAAAGGCCCACAAGATTTTGCACACCATAATGGGCTGGCCCAGCTAAAGGCCCAACATTCTCAATTAAGGCCCGTACGGCTAGTGTCAAATCGGCCCGTCAATGGCCTGTCCTAAACTTGTCATCATCCCGACCAATGGTCACTTCTGGCCCGTTAACAGACCACTAAGTATTTGGGCCGAATTACGGCCCAGTGTATTTCTGGCCTGTTAAAGGTCCTGCTTCATTTGGGCCCATTTACAGGCCATTGAAACTTTCGGCCATAAACGACCGTGAAGGATTTTGGTCATATTCGGCCATGTCTGACATTCGGCCTGTTAGAGGCCCACTATAGATTTGGGCCACTTTCGGCATGTTGTGATTTTCGGCCTGTTAACGTCGGACGAAATCCATGGGCCATATGTGGCCCAACGTCACATCGGGCCCATTAACGCCCCATATAAAAATGACGATAATCTAGCCCGACCGAACTTCCGGCCTGTTAAAGGCCCGTGTATTAGGTCGGCGCGTTTACGGCCCGTCAGAATTTTGGCCTGTGAAAGATCTGCATCGTAAATGGCCCACCATTTCAGCCTGTTAAGACCAGTGGGTTATTTGGCACAATCAGGGCCCAATCTCACTTTGGGCCTATTAAAGGCCCATGTTTTTTATGGGCTCGAGATATTTACACCTGTAAATGGCCTATTGTTATTGAGGGCCCAAATTATGTTTAGGCATGTTAAAGGCCCACTATGGGCACATGCCAAGCAGAAAAATATGAAAGCTTATGCTGATTTAGGCCTAGATTTTTTTAGTGGGCTACATGCAAATTTCGGCCCATAATCATTTTTAGCCCAATTGGAATGGGCCCGACGAATGTTGGCATGTTGGGCTCCTACGAAGCTTTCAGCTAAATGCATTACTAAGATAAACCTACACTATACAAAAATAGCGTCGTAATTACTGTAGCCTTTGGCAGCATCATAAATGTTGTATCATGACAAAATAAATTCCAACCATACAACAAAAGGCCTATTGGCATAAAGTTTACAGTCCTTGCAGATAAAAGCACCATCAGATGTATAGAAGCACATATCATTTGACCCGAGTGCTAATGTTTCAGGCTGTAGAATCTGATGGAGCAGCATGATCTTCACTTTTTTTCCGCCATTGCTCTTGAACAACAAAGCAAATGTCTGATAGTCTAGTTTCAAAACCATTCATATCTTGACGACATTTGTCAACCACTATTCTTGTTTCCGAAATGTTGTCCATTAGGGATTGTACTTGTGTCTGGAGCACAGATATATCACTCTGTCTAGCAGGAAGATTTTGTTCAGTAGGCGATTTGGACGAGGTTACCTTGACAACCGACCCAGAATTACGCAGGAAGGTACTTTTTTCACTGCTAGTGGAGAGATACTGATGCACTGCAGCAAGAGGTGACATTGTGCCTGTGGTAGCCTCGTCACCTTCAGGTGGTGGTGGCTGTTCAATCATTTGTTACATAACTTCCTGAAAGTTTGAACTTGTAGATTAGTGTACCAGATAAGTTACTAATGAGACAAAAACAAAAAAAAGTAGGTTACACGTTTATACATAACTTATTTTGGTGAACTACTGTAATACATTAGCATGTATTGTAGTGCCAACTACATAATAAAATCACTTTCGAAACATATGTCCTTGTAGCATGCCTACTGTATTGTATATTTCCTCACATTCATTGACATCTAAGGATAGAGAGACATGGTTTAAAGTAGGATGAACATAGTATGACATCATTCATATCATGGGCAAACAGATATAAAACAAACATGCTATTTTATCATTGTGTGCGCACGTGAACATAACAACTAGATTACAGATCAAGACCAAAAGAATATCCTTCTTCTCTTTTAAACCATGTAAGGTGAAATGATACGTTAAGACAACTGTATATAAAAGTGAACAGAGTAACTGACATTCGCTGCAAACCAAGTAGTTAAATGAACACATCACAGTACCAATCAGTTCAAAGGCAGGAGGAGTAAGGACTCACAATAGCGGCTTGAACTGGTGTGCTCATGCCCTTCATCTTGCTGGTGTGGCAATCCTTGAAGATTTGCACTTCATTCAGTTCAGGTTCTTTTTGGTCCGCACGGGCTTTCCTCTGTATTTGGAACAAGTCAATATAGATATGATAATATGGCACAAAAAAAGAAGAAGGAAGTAGCAGCTATTTACAAGAGCCTCGCAGTGTGCAAATACTAAATAAGAAAAGGAATATAAATAGTTAATGGATTTTATAGGAAAAAGATCAATTTTAACGAATCACACGTAGATCCTGTTGTCTGTTGGAATTTCACTTTAGAACGGTTGGTCTTGTTCTTCAAACAGTTAGCCTAGAAGAAGATACACTTGTAAGACACATACATAAATACAAGTTCAATATGTGGTCTGATCAAATACATATAGCCTACCTGATACTTTGGATCAGACCAGTGTTTAACGAGGGTTGTCCAGTCTTCATCTTTAATATATTCCACTGGAGATGTTTGGGCGATTTCATTGTTAGCCTTGCCTTCAAAGTGAGATTTGCTGAGGTGGTACCGATACTGTCGCAGATAAGACTGAAAAACATGAGTGTATGCTTGTTCAGTTGCATCATCTTTCGGACCCAATTTGAACCTCATATGTTGAAAAAAGAATGTGAGTCTTATTAGGAGGAAGCTAGAAAGTATGGGACAGAGCAAGACAATATTACTAATTGCGATGAATAACATTACTTACGGATAAATGGTCAAGGAAGGTGTTAAACTGGGTATTGTCTTTCTCATTCCTATATTGGATCCACATTGGGAGGATGTGTGCATGACACTTAACGGCAACGGCTGCCTCTGATACTAACTTGGCTGACTCTGTAGAATCACACGGCCTTTTTAAACCTGCCTCAAAATGGATCTCCATTCTTCCTCCTTTAGATTTTATTAATCTGTCAAGCATTATCCCTGATGTTTGTTTCTGCTTGCACCGTGGTGCTAGTTCAACAACAAATATGGAAAGTAGTGTACATCAAACTGTGAGAGTACATATAAAGGAGCATGCAACTGCAACTTGACTCGGTCAGGTACCGTCTTGGTGTTGATGCTCATGAGGTTCATATGATCTTGCCAAGTCCTGTTGTGTCATCAGTGCTTTGGAAGTAGTGTTAGGTGTGAAGGCAGCTTGGGAACTGGCCAGTTCCGGAGCAAATGAACGAGTAACTCGTTGAGATGCTGGTACAGTTGAAGCGGATGCTGCAGCTGGTGGAGCAGGTGATACTGTGTTTATAGATTTAGCCGATGGACTTGGACCTTCTACTGCACTATAAGTACCAGTAGAATCTCGACGGCAGATCCTTTTCCGTTTCACCCGACGAGTAACACCACTCCCTACTATATTATTTTCCTTGCTCTTTTTTGACTTTGCCATGTCAAGCCGTACCCACAACTCAAAAGAATAAAATTGCTCTTCAGAACTCATTGATGCATGATACAGACAAGCAATACTTTGATGTAAGACAACCGTATGAGGATGGAATATGTAAGAAAAACAGGACGGCATGACATATTCACAGCTACGATGTGTAAACTAAGCAGAAAGATTTTCAAGAAAATAGAAGTAATGCAAGCTAGACACCATATGAAAGATGCAACTAATATTACTCTGTCAAGTTAAAAGTGTCTTGTCATACGTGGCAATTCGAAAAATTAGAAGCAATACAAAGTAGAAATCAATGCAAGATGCAACCACTATCAAACTGCCATGTTAAAAGCGTCCAATCATGAGTGACTGATGCGGGATACACAACAGCAGTACTTTGATGTAAGAACATGGTATGATAGATAGATGCAGTGTATTCTAGACACAGAAAGCCATGTCATATGCACATGTATAACGTATAAACTCAGTAGGTGCAATTTAGTGAAAATAGCAGAAATACAGGCTAGACAACATATGCAACATGAAACCAATTATCACACTGTCAACTTAGAGCAAGCACCTGCGATGGTGGAGTACGGGAGATGAACTCATCATGTAGACTTGGGACTTCAACTTCATTAGCAGTAGAAGTGGCAAATCTAGAGAGTCTCTGTTTGCGTCGGTGCGGAGGACCACCAACATCCCCTAAGTTACTCTTTTCCTTCCTATTTTCTGATATTGCCTTATGAAGTCAAAACCACAAGAAGATGAATAAAATTAGCTCTGCATAACTGGTTGATGCATGATACAGACGAACACTACTTTGATGTAAGGCAAGCGCAGGATATGAGGATGGAATATATACAAAAAAAGACAGCGTTTCATATTCACACGTACGATAGGAGGATGGAATATGTATGAAAAAACTGTAAGCGGAAGGCATTTCAACAAAATCAGAAGAAATGAAAGCTAGGCACAATATGAACATGCAACCAATATCACTCTATCAGTAAAAAGTGTCGCGTCATAAGTGCCATTTCAATAAATTAGAAGCAGTACAAGCTACAAGACAATGCAACATGCAACCTACATCACAGTCCCAAGTTAGATGTGTCTTATGGGTAAGTAACCGTTGCAGGTATAGGTTGTAAGCTATGCAGATGCAATTCAACATAATCAGAAGCAATACAAACTAGACATCATACGGAAAATGCAACCACATATAATAGTTCCAAGTTAGAGCAAGGACCTGTGATGGTGGAGTAGGGGAGATGTGCTCATCATGTACACGTATGTTCTAGAAACAGGAACACGTGTCATATTCACAGGCATTATGTGTAAAGTAAGCAGATGCAATTCGACAATGTTAGAAGCAATACAAGCTAGACATCATATGCAACATGCAGCCACATATAATAGTGAAAAGTTAGAGCAAGCACCTGTGATGGTGGAGGAGGGGAGATGTTCTCTACACAACTACGTTGACTGTTCTGCCTTGTGAATCTTGTTGGGAGTGTCGGTGTCAAAATCGGCGGATCTCGGGTAGGGGGTCCCGAACTGTGCGTCTAAGGCTAATGGTAACAGGAGACCGGGCACACGATGTTTACCCAGGTTCGGGCCCTCTCGATGGAGGTAATACCCTACTTCCTGCTTGATTGATCTTGCTAATATGAGTATTACAAGAGTTGATCTACCACGAGATCGTAGAGGCTAAACCCTAAGAGCTAGCCTATGATTGTTCTTGTCCTATGGACTAAATCCTCAGGTTTATATAGACACTAGAGGGGGCTAGGGTTACACAGAGTTGGTTACAGAGAAGGAGATATAACACCTGAATCGCCAAGCTTGCCTTCCATGCAAAGGAGGGTCCCATCCGGACACGGGACGAAGTCTTCAATCTTGTATCTTCATAGTCCAACAGTCCGGCCAAAGTATATAGTCCGGCTGTCCAGATACCCCCTTATCCAGGACTCCCTCAGCAGCCCCTGAACCAGGCTTCAATGACGATGAGTCCGGCGCGCATATTGTCTTCGGCATTGCAAGGCGGGTTCCATCTCCGAATACTCCGTAGAATATTTTGAACACAAGGATCGTGTCCGGCTCTGCAAAATAATTTCCACACACCACCGTAGAGAGCACAATACTTTACAAATCTAATCTGCTGACAATTTTTCATAGCGTGTCCTCACGCCGCGGCCCGGTTTAATATGAACCGTTTTTCTCAGCCTGCCACGACACACGCTGCAAGGCGGTTTTATTGGCACATCTTGTCGAAGCAGAGATCGTGTCCCCCTTATCATGGGATTCTCGTCAATACGGGTGTGGGTAACCCAACTATGCCTGTTGGTATGACTCCGTGTTTTTAGGCAAGTCCCAGACGGTTACGCTGAGGACGCTTGATATTCACCCCCTTTATAGAGGGGTTGAGGCCTATCCCTGTCTTACCACACTTGCGCTTTTCCGTATTTTGAGTTCCAACACCCGAAGCTCAAGCTTAGGTACTTCAGATCTTCAATCATGTCCGGATCCGACCTTCAGGGCCGGTGGATGGCCTCCTCTGTCACAGTGGAGGACATTGCGAAGCTCAGGGAGGCCAAATATCTGACCGCCGATGTCAAGCACAAGCTTCCTGCTCCAGGGCAGGTCATCCCCTCTCCCGAACCCAACGAGAGCGTTGTGTTTGTTTCCCACTTCCTCCGAGGCTTAGGCTTTAGTCTTGATCCCTTCGTGAGGGGGCTCATGTTCTATTACGGGCTAGATTTTCACGATCTAGCTCCGGATTCCATCCTTCACATCTCGTTGTTTATTGTCGTGTGCGAAGCCTTCCTCCGTATCAAAACACACTTTGGCTTATGGCTCAAGACCTTCAATGTAAAACCGAAGGTGATTGAGGGGCGACACACAGAGTGCGGAGGCGCTGCAATAAGCAGAAACATTGATGCCCCATGTCCAGAAGGTTCCTTCCCGGAGGTGTACGATCTATGGCAACGGAGGTGGTTGATGACCCACAAGTATAGGGGATCTATCGTAGTCCTTTCGATAAGTAAGAGTGTCGAACCCAACAAGGAGCAGAAGAAATGATACGTGGTTTTCAGCAAGGTATTCTTTGCAAGTACTGAAATAAGTGGTAACAGATAGTTTTGTGATAAGATAAATTGTAACGAGCAACAAGTAATAAAAGTAAATAAGGTGCATCAAGGTGGAAAAATCCTTTTTGTAGCAAAGGACAAGCCTGGACAAACTCTTATGATAGGAAAAGCGCTCCCGTGGACACATGGGAATATCGTCAAGCTAGTTTTCATCACGCTCATATGATTCGTGTTCGGTACTTTGATAATTTGATATGTGGGTGGACCAGTGCTTGGGTACTGCCCTTACTTGGACAAGCATCCCACTTATGATTAACCTCTATTGCAAGCATCTGCAACTACAACAAAAGTATTAAGGTAAACCTAACCATAGCATGAAACATATGGATCCAAATCAGCCCCTTACGAAGCAACGCATAAACTAGGGTTTAAGCTTCTGTCACTCTAGCAACCCATCATCTACTTATTACTTCCCAATGCCTTCCTCTAGGCCCAAATAATGGTGAAGTGTTATGTAGTCGACGTTCACATAACACCACTAGAGGTTAGACAACATACATCTCATCAAAATATCGAACGAATACCAAATTCACATGACTACTAATAGCAAGACTTCTCCCTTGTCCTCAGGAACAAACGTAATTACTCACAAAGCATATTCATGTTCATAATCAGAGGGGTAATAATATGCATAAAGGATCTGAACATATGATCTTCCACCAAATAAACCAACTAGCATCAATTACAAGGAGTAATCAACACTACTAGCAACCTACTAGCACCAATCCCGGAATTGGAGACAAGAATTGGATACAAGAGATGAACTAGGGTTTGGAGATGAGATGGTGCTGGTGAAGATGTTGATGGAGATTGCCCTCTCCCGATGAGAGGAGCGTTGGTGATGACGATGGTGATGATTTCCCCCTCCCGGAGGGAAGTGTCCCCGGCAGAACAGCTCTGCCAGAGCCCTAGATTGGTTCCGCCAAGGTTCCGCCTCGTGGCGGCGGAGTCTCGTCCCGAAAGGTTCTCTCTGATTTTTTTCTCCTCGAAAGACTTCATATAGGAGAAGATGGGCGTCATAGAGCCACCAGGGGGCCCACGAGGTAGGGGGGGCGCCCAGGGGGGGGGGCGCCCCCCACCCTCGTGAGCAGGGTGTGGGCCCCCTGGCCTTCATCTTTGGCGATGATTTTTCTTTATTTATTTCAAGGTATTCCGTGGAGTTTCAGGACTTTTGGAGTTGCGTAGAATAGGCCTCCAATATTTGCTCCTTTTCCAGCCCAGAATTCCAGCTGCCGGCATTCTCCCTCTTCATGTAAACCTTGTAAAATAAGAGAGAATAGCCATAAGTATCGTGACATAACGTGAAATAACAGCCCATAATGCAATAAATATTGTCATAAAAGCATGATGCAAAATGGACGTATCAACTCCCCCAAGCTTAGACCTCGCTTGTCCTCAAGCGAAAAGCCGATAACAATAAATATGTCCTCATGTTTAGAGGTAGAGGCGTCGATAAAAACAAAATACGGACATGAAGGCATCATGATTATTTCATAACAGCAACATAAATAGATTTTGTCATATGATTACTCATGTTCAAGTGATGATCTATTCACAAAGCCAAAGCATGAATCAGAAACCTTATTGGGCACTAACAATTATAATCTCAGTCATTGAAGCAATTGAAATTTATCATAACATCGGAAAGAGTCTATGTCAGAGCTTAAAATCAAGTCCACATACTCAACTATCATTTAGTCCTTCATAGTTGCTAGCACTCACGCGATACTTGTGGTTACGGAGTTTTAGTCGGACACAGAGAAAGATAGGGGCTTATAGTTTTGCCCCACAACATTTTACCTCAAGGGTAATGTTAACAATAATAATTCATGCCCCCCCCCCACATCCAATTAGATATGTATATTATACTCTTTCCAACATGCTGAGCTTGCCAAAGGATAAAATGAAAAAAAAAGGAAAGGTGAGGATCACCGTGACTCTTGTAAGGTAGAGGATAACAATAAAAGATAGGCCCTTCGCAGAGGGAAGCAGAGGTTGTCATGCACGTTTAGGGTTGATGCACAAAATCTTAATGCAAAAGAACGTCACTTTATATTGCCCCTTGCATGTGAACCTTTATTATGCAGTCCGTCGCTTTTATTGCGTCCACAACAAGTTCGTACAAAGCTTATTTCTCTACATTAATAAGTCATGCATATTGAGAGAGCAATTTTTATTGCCTGCACCGATGACAACTTACTTGAAGGATCTTACTCAATCCATAGGTAGATATGGTGGACTCTCATGGCAAAACTAGTTTAAGGGTATTTGGAAGCACAAGTAGTATTTCTACTTGGTGCTAAGAATTTGGCTAGCATGAGGGGGAAAGGCAAGCTCAACACGGTAGAGGATCCATGACAACATACTTTATCTCGGATGTAAGAAAACATAACTCATTATGTTGTCTTCCTTGTCCAACCTCAACTCTTTAACATGTCATATTTTAATGAGTGCTCCCAATCATAAAAGATGTCAATGATAATATATCTATATGTGAAACCTCTCTTTCCTTATTACTTCCTATTAATTGCAACAAGGACCAAAGCTATATTTGCCAACTCCCAACAACTTTTAATCATCATACTCTTTCTATGTGAAGTCATTACTTTCACTAAGATCAATATGAGCTCCTTGATTCTTTTTATTCTTTTTCTTCTAATCACCCAGGATCATGTCAAAATACTCAAGCCCTTGACTCAACACTAATCTTTATTATATAGCTCACGGACTCGATTACAAAGAAGGATCGTAAAGCAAAACTCAAAACTAGATCATGCCATGACTTTATTCTACTAAATCAAGACACTACTAATAGGATCGAACTAAGAAAAATGTAAAGATAGGAGTTGTGATGGTGATACGATACCAGGGCACCTCCCCCAAGCTTGGCAGTTGCCAAGGGGAGTGCCCATACCCATGTGATTATTCTCCTTCTTTGTTGTTGGTGGTGGAGGTATTGTTGATGATGATGCAGGCTTGTCGTCCAACTTCCATGGCATAGGCTCACCATCATAGAAGGATGATCGAGTCTCCGGAATCCTCAAATCTGCAGCCAAACTCATCCTTTTGAATCTATATTCATACTCACAGTTTTGATTTTGCAGATCATAAATTTGGGCTTGGAGGTGCTCGATCTTCTCTTGTAGCTTAAAGATGGCCTCCTCGGTGTTCTTGGCATCCGGCTCGTAGTTGTTGGTGAACTCCGCAAGCATCTTGTGGCTAGCGTTGATTCCACGCTCCACCATCCCCTGACACTTGAAAACTTGTTGCTCCATTGCTTCGAGCCTTGACTCCGTGCTTCCGGTTCACTTTGGTCCCTCAGCATCGCGGATGTGCAGCAACCCATCACGCATCTCAATGGTTTGAGGGTGTCGCAGCACCTCCGCGAGGTAAGGGTTGATCACCTTCTCGAAGAACTTGTCCTTGGAAGCACTTGGGGTCGTCATGATGATCTAGACCTGTCAGAAAAACAGCTCGAAACAAGAACAGGGGAGATTTGCGTGATACGAGAGTCAAAACCTTCGGGAGTATATATAATGAATTTTTACCGACCAAAATACGTATCGTGCAAGGAAACGGAGTCCGGAGGGCACACGAGGTGCTCACGAGGTAGGGGGGCGCGCCCAGGGGGGTAGGGCGCGCCCTCCACCCTCGTGTAGGCCTCGTGTCCTCCCTGGACTGCTGCTTATTTTTCTATTTTTCTAAAATTTCAAAATGGATAAATATTACCTTAAAAATTGTTTTGGAGTCGGTTTACTTACCGTACCACATAGCTATTCCTTTTCGGCGTCTGGAACATTCTGGAAGGTGTCCTTTATGTACTCCTCCGGGGTCACGGTTTCAATAATATTAGTTTCAACATTTATAGGATTACCTGAGATATAGTGTTTGATCCTTTGACCGTTTACCACCCTTGGATTTGTGCCTGCGAAGTTCTTGATTTTTATGGCACCGGAACGATAGACCTCCTCGATAACGTAGGGACCTTCCCATTTAGAGAGAATTTTTCCTGCAAAAAATCTTAAACGAGAGTTGTATAGCAATACATAATCACCTACATTAAACTCACAGTTTTGTATCCTTTTGTCATGCCATCTTTTAACCTTTTCTTTAAACAACTTGCCATTTTCATAAGCTTGGGCTCTCCATTCATCAAGTGAGATAATATCAAATAACCTCTTCTCACCGGCAAGTTTGAAATCATAGTTGAGCTCTTTAATAGCCCAGTATGCCTTGTGTTCTAGTTCGAGAGGTAAGTGACAAGCTTTTCCATAGACCATTTTGTACGGAGACATACCCATAGGATTTTTATATGCAGTTCTATAGGCCCATAATGCATCATCAAGTTTCTTGGACCAATTCTTTCTAGACCTATTAACAGTCTTTTGCAAAATTAATTTGAGCTCCCTATTGCTCAATTCTACTTGACCACTAGACTGCGGGTGATAAGGAGATGCAATCCTATGATTAACGTCATATTTAGCAAGCATCTTACGGAAAGCACCATGAATAAAGTGTGAACCACCATCAGTCATTAAATATCTAGGGACTCCAAACCTCGGAAAAATAACTTCCTTCAGCATTTTAATAGAAGTGTTATGATCAACACTACTAGTTGGAATAGCTTCCACCCACTTAGTAACGTAATCAACAACAACTAAAATATGTGTGTATCCATTAGAGGCAGGAAAAGGTCCCATATAATCAAAGCCCCAAACATCAAATGGTTCAATAACAAGTGAATAATTCATAGGCATTTCTTGACGTCTACTAATATTACCAATTCTTTGACATTCATCGCAAGACAAAACAAACTTACGGGCATCCTTGAAGAGAGTAGGCCAATAAAAACCAGATTGCAATACCTTATGTGCAGTTCTATCTCCAGCATGGTGTCCTCCATAAGCTTCGGAGTGACACTTGCGTAGGATCTGTTCCTGTTCATGCTCAGGTACACAACGTCTAATGACACCATCTACTCCTTCTTTATAAAGATGTGGGTCATCCCAAAAGTAATGTCGCAAGTCATAGAAAACTTTTTTCTTTTGCTGGTATGTGAAGCTAGGTGGTATAAATTTAGCAACAATATAATTAGCATAATCAGCATACCATGGAGTGCTACGAGAAGTGCTTATGACATTTAATTGTTCATCAGGAAAGCTATCATCAATAGGTAGTGGGTCATCAAGAACATTCTCTAACCTAGACAAGTTGTCTGCAACAGGGTTCTCAGCTCCCTTTCTATCAACAATATGTAAATCAAATTCTTGAAGCAGGAGAACCCATCTAATAAGTCTAGGTTTTGCATCCTTCTTTTCCATAAGATATTTAATAGCAGCATGATCAGTGTGAATAGTAACTTTGGAATCAACAATATAAGGTCTAAACTTATCACAAGCAAACACAACTGCTAAAAGTTCCTTTTCGGTAGTAGCATAATTTCTTTGAGCACTGTCTAGAGTCTTACTAGCATAATGGATAACATTTAATTTCTTATCAACTCTCTGCCCTAGAACAGCACCTACAGCATAATCACTAGCATCACACATAATTTCAAAGGGTAAATTCCAATCAGGTGGCTGAACAACAGGTGCAGAGACTAATGCTTTCTTAAGTATTTCAAATGCTTCTACACAATCATCATCAAAAACAAATGGTACATCTTTTTGTAATAAATTAGTCAGAGGCCGAGAGATTTTTGAGAAGTCCTTAATGAACCTCCTATAAAATCCGGCGTGACCAAGGAAACTTCTTATACCTTTGATGTCCTTGGGACATGGCATCTTTTCAATAGCATCAACCTTGGCTTATCAACTTCAATACCTCTTTCAGAAACTTTGTGCCCCAAGACAATACCTTCATTAACCATAAAGTGGCACTTTTCCCAATTCAAGACAAGATTAGTTTCTTCACATCTCTGCAAAACTCGATCAAGATTGCTTAAGCAATCATCAAAAGAGGAACCATAGACGGAAAAGTCATCCATGAAAACCTCACAAATCTTTTCACAAAAGTCAGAGAATATAGCCATCATGCATCTTTGAAAGGTAGCAGGTGCATTACATAAACCAAAAGGCATACGTCTATAAGCAAAAGTACCAAAAGGGCATGTAAAAGTAGTCTTTGATTGATCTTTAGATGACACAGGTATTTGAGACAAACCAGAATAACCATCTAGAAAGTAATAATGTGTATGTTTGCATAACCTTTGTAGCATTTGATCAATAAAAGGTAAGGGGTAATGATCTTTCTTAGTAGCTTTATTTAATTTATGGAAATCAATTACCATCCTATAACCTATGATAATTCTTTGAGGGATCAATTCATCTTTATCATTAGGGACAACTGTAATACCTCCCTTCTTAGGAACACAATGGATAGGACTTACCCACTGACTATCAGCAACAGGATAAATTATACCTGCCTCCAGAAGCTTAAGTATTTCTTTTCTTACCGCTTCTTTCATTTTAGGATTCAAACATCGTTGAGGATCACAAACTGGTTTGGCATCAGCTTCCAAATTTATTTTATGTTGGCATAGAGTGGGACTGATGCCCTTAAGATCATCCAGAGTATATCCAATAGCAGCACGGTGCGTCTTCAGAGTTTTCAATAATATTTCCTCTTCATGCTCTGAAAGATTAGCACTAATAATAACAGGATATATTTTCTTTTCATCAAGATAAACATATTTAAGATTATTAGGTAACGGCTTAAGCTCAAACACGGGATCACCCTTGGGTGGAGGGGGATCCCCTAGGATTTCAACAGGCAAATTGTGTTGCAGAATAGGTTCCTGTTTAAAGAATACTTCATCTATTTCCCTTCTTTCATTCATGAACATGTCATTTTCATGATCTAGCAAATACTGTTCTAAAGGATCAGTAATAGGTACGGAAATGGAAGCAAGTCCAATTATTTCATCCTTACTAGGCAATTCCTCCTCACGATGTTGCTTACTATTAGAGAAATTAAACTCATGAACCATATCATCCAAGCCAACAGTAACAACATTCTTTTTGCTGTCTATCGTAGCATTAACAGTATTCAAGAAGGGTCTACCAAATATAATGGGGCAAAAGCTATCTTGTGGAGAACCAAGAACAAGAAAATCCGCGGGATATTTGGTTTTTCCACACAAGACTTCGACATCTCTCACAATTCCCATTGGAGAAATAGTATCTCTATTGGCAAGTTTAATTGTAACATCAATACCTTCTAACTCAGCAGGTGCAATATCATGCATAATTTCTTTGTATAAGTCAATGGGTATAACACTAGCACTAGAACCCATATCACACAAGCCATGATAACAATGATCTCCTATTTTAATAGAAATAACAGGCATGCCTACCATGGGTCTATGTTTATCTTTATCACAAGGTTTAGCAATTCTAGCAGTTCCACCTTGGAATTGAATAACAGGCCCATCGATATTATCAGACAAGAGATCTTTAACAATAGAAATATTAGGTTCTACTTTGACTTGCTCAGGGGGTGTATAAGTTCTAATATTGCTTTTACGAACAACGGTTGAAGCTTTAGCATGGTCCTTCATTCTAATAGGGAAAGGTGGTTTCTCAACATAAGAAGTGGGAATGATAGGATAATTATAAGTGACAACTTTTTCTTCAACTTTAATAGGTGCAGCTACTTTCACTTCTATGGGAGGATGATATTTAAACCACTTCTCCTTGGGGAGATCAACATAAGTAGCAAAAGATTCACAAAAAGAAGCTACTATCTCAGAGTCAAGTCCATATTTAGTGCTAAACTTACGGAAAATATCGGTGTCCATAAAAGATTTAACACAATCAAACTTGGGTGTCATACCTGACTTCTTACCTTCGTCGAGGTCCCAATCCTCAGAGTTGCGTTTAATTCTATCCAGTAAATTCCATCTGAATTCAATATTCTTCATCATAAAAGAGCCAGCAGAGGAAGTATCAAGCATGGAGAGATTGTTATCACAAAGCCGAGCATAATATTTTTGCATAATTACTTCTCTTGCGAGATCATGATTGGGGCATGAATATAACATTGATTTAAGCCTCCCCCAAGCTTGAGCGATGCTTTCTCCTTCGCGAGGCCAAAAATTATATATATAATTGCGATCACGATGAATAAGATGTATAGGGTAATACTTTTGATGAAATTCCAATTTCAATCTTTTATAGTTCCATGATCTCATATCATCACATAGCCTGTACCATATCAATGCGTCTCCCTTCAAAGATAAAGGGAAAGACTTCTTCTTAACATCATCATCGGTTATACCTGCAAGCTTAAATAGTCCACAAACATCATCCACATAACGTAGATGTTCATCAGGATGCTTTGTTTCCATCTCCTGTAAAAGTGTTAGGTAGCAGTTTTTCCATCAAACCCGAAGGAATATCAAAAGGAGTTTCATTTTCAATAGGTTCAGTAGGTTGAGTAGGTTGAGGAGCAACTCTTTGCTCTGCTGGACGGGGTGAAGATACCCCGAACAAGCCCCTCGGACAATTACTTTCCATAGTAATAAGTGAAAGAAAATTTCAGCACACTAAATAAATTTCTCCTTACCAAATTCCACTTACCAAAGGCGCTTCACTCCCTGGCAACGGCGCCAGAAAAGAGTCTTGATGACCCACTAGTATAGGGGACCTATCATAGTCCTTTCGATAAGTAAGAGTGTAGAACCCAACAAGGAGCAGAATGAAATGATAAGCGGTTTTCAGCAAGGTATTCTTTGCAAAGTACTGAAATAAGTGGTAATAGATAGTTTTGTGATAAGATAAATTGTAACAAGCAACAAGTAATAAAAGTAAATAAGGTGCAGCAAGGTGGCCCTATCCTTTTTGTAGCAAAGGACAAGCCTGGACAAACTCTTATGATAGGAAAAGCGCACCCGAGGACACATGGGAATATCGTCAAGCTAGTTTTCATCACGCTCATATGATTCGCGTTCGGTACTTTGATAATTTGGTATGTGGGTGGACCAGTGCTTGGGTACTGCCCTTACTTGGAGAAGCATACCACTTATGATTAACCTCTATTGCAAGCATCCACATCTACAACAAAAGTATTAAGGTAAACCTAACCATAGCATGAAACATATGGATCCAAATCAGCCCCTTACGAAGCAACGCATAAACTAGGGTTTAAGCTTCTGTCACTCTAGCAACCCATCATCTACTTATTACTTCCCAATGCCTTCCTCTAGGCCCAAATAATGGTGAAGTGTTATGTAGTCGACGTTCACATAACACCACTAGAGGTTAGACAACATACATCTCATCAAAATATCGAACGAATACCAAATTCACATGACTACTAATAGCAAGACTTCTCCCTTGTCCTCAGGAACAAACGTAATTACTCACAAAGCATATTCATGTTCATAATCAGAGGGGTAATAATATGCATAAAGGATCTGAACATATGATCTTCCACCAAATAAACCAACTAGCATCAACTACAAGGAGTAATCAACACTACTAGCAACCTACTAGCACCAATCCCGGACTTGGAGACAAGAATTGGATACAAAAGATGAACTAGGGTTTGGAGATGAGATGGTGCTGGTGAAGATGTTGATGGAGATTGCCCTCTCCCGATGAGAGGAGCATTGGTGATGACAATGGTGATGATTTCCCCCTCCCGGAGGGAAGTGTCCCCGGCAGAATAGCTCTGCCAGAGCCCTAGATTGGTTCTGCCAAGGTTCCGCCTCGTGGTGGCGGAGTCTCGTCCCGAAAGGTTCTCTCTGATTTTTTTTCTCCTCGAAAGACTTCATATAGGAGAAGATGGGCGTCGGAGAGCCACCAGGGGGCCCACCAGGTAGGGGGGCGCGCCCAGGGGTGGGGGGCGCCCCCCACCCTCGTGAGCAGGGTGTGGGCCCCCTGGCCTTCATCTTTGGCGACGATTTTTATTTATTTATTTCAAGGTATTCTGTGGAGTTTCAGGACTTTTGGAGTTGCGTAGAATAGGCCTCCAATATTTGCTCCTTTTTTAGCCCAGAATTCCAGCTGCCGGCATTCTCCCTCTTCATGTAAACCTTGTAAAATAAGAGAGAATAGCCATAAGTATCGTGACATAACGTGAAATAACAGCCCATAATGCAATAAATATTGTCATAAAAGCATGATGCAAAATGGACGTATCAGTGGTTCTACGTCACAACTCCCCGAGGCACAAAGTGGGCGGCTGCCCCCGCCTTTCGCTCGGGCCCTCCATCTCAACTGGCGTCGTGGGCCAACACGGGACTGGACCGGGGGACTACTAATAACGTACCGACATTGCAGAGCCGCATTCGGGAGCTTCTTGAGAGGGATATCAGTCTTATCAGAATCATTCAGGTAATGCTAGTTCGACGGGTCCTGCCGTGCAAACGTCGACCTCTCCGGATGTGAGAGTTCAACCTAGAAGGTCCGCGAACTATTCAGCACTTCTTCGGCATGACGCTCGAAGGGATGTATAGGTTATTCTTCGGACCACGAGTAAAGTGTCCGGACAACACCAAGGATGCGGGCCTCAGCTGCAACCGCCCAGATACCCAAGTAAGTAGCCCTGTAACCGAACACTTCGTTTATATTTATCACAACATTATTCTGAAAAACTATCCGCGGCTAGGATTGTCTCAGCAAGGCGGAGAGGATCAGGTGTCCGGCCCCACTCCCCGAAGGCTCGCCTAGTCCTGCGATAGCCAGGATGCTTAGACGTGCGCTAAGTCAAATGCCCTCAGGGAAAGCAGAAGGGAAGAATAGAGAAGCCGAACTTCACACATTGTACATCCAAACTGGGGGAATTAGTGTCTCCATGAAGGAGGATAATTGGGGAGGTGAATCTAAGGTTTCCTCCCCCCGTGGGAAGAAGAGGGCCACCTCCGAAGACTTGGAGACGGAGGTGCCTAAACAACGGAAGAAAACTTCACCAGTGGGCCCTGCCCCAGAGGGCGTCCTCACCGCACCATGCCCACAAACGGGCCAGCCCTCCACCGAGTTGTAAGTTAATCGTAAATAAGAATATATTGCTTCCTCCTCCGAGAACAATAACCAGGATATATTTTTTGCAGTCCGGCTAGTAGCTCTTCTCAACAGAGTTCGTCTTCGGAGGATCTTCTTCTGGAGATGATGGAGAGTGAAACCCCACCTGCATCTCCGCCCCATGGGGCGGGCGACCCTGAGGTGTCGTCACGGAGGAGTCCAGATCCGCCGAGGCCAGAAGCTAACACTTCGGCCACCCCGAGCCCGGAGTCTTCGGCTCCTATGGAGGGCAATAGGAAGGGTCCAGGACAGTCCAGTGCTCGGCCGGACACACTGACGGGTCTTCTGGAGCAAGGTGCTCTCTTAGAGGATCACCGTACGTTGATGGGTACGGTGTTGGAGAGGATCACCACAAGCGGGTTGAATGAATCTTTTATGAGCCTGCTCAAAGGCTTTGAGGTACGCAATGAAACACGTAATTCTTTGCTTGTACCGCACGTGCTAGGTGTGCTCCGTATAAGAGTTGATCTACCACGAGATCAGAGAGGCTAAACCCTAGAAGCTAGCCTATGGTATGATTGTTGTTCATCCTACGGACTAAACCTCTCCGGTTTATATACACTCCGGAGAGGGATAGGGTTACACAGAGTCGGTTACAATGGGAGGATATCTGCATATCGTATCGCCAAGCTTGCCTTCCACGCCAAGGAAAGTCCTATCCGGACACGGGACGAAGTCTTCAATCTTGTATCTTCATAGTCCGGGAGTCCGGCCAAAGGTCATAGTCCGGCCATCCGGACACCCCCTAATCCAGGACTCCCTTAGTAGCCCCTGAACCAGGCTTCAATGACGACGAGTCCGGCGCACAAATTGTATTCGGCATTGCAAGACGGGTTCCTCCTCCGAATACTTCATAAAAGGTGTTGAACACAAGGATAGTGTCCGGCTCTGCAAAATAAGTTCCACATACCACCATAGAGATAATAATATTTACACAAATCTAATCTGCTGACGTATTCCGTAGCATGTCATGCTACAACCAAGCCTTTATTCAAATCGTTTCACTGTCCCACCTCAGCGCGTCTAGCGAGGCGGTTTCCTTGGCACGTCTTGTCAAAGCAGAGATCGTGCCCCCTTATTCTGGGATTCTCATCAATACGGGCGTGGGTAACCCAACCGCGCCATTAATCGCGGCGCTTGGGAGATAAGCGAGTTTTACCAGGCTGGCGGGGGCACATAGTTTCGGCCACCCATATAAGGGGATAAGTATCCGCCCTTTCAATCTACGCCTTCTTCCTCCTTTGCTTATCCATTTCCGTGCACTCGAGCTCCAGCGCCCAAGTCCGCACTTCCCACCTCAACCTTCTCCAATCATGTCTATAGTGGGAGGTAGATGGATGGCCTCCACCGTCACGGAGGGGCACATCAAAAAGTTTGAGGAAAGTCGGATACTTATCTAACGACATCGTGTACCGGCTCCTAGATGAGGGGAAACTCATCCCCACCCCTAGTCCCCATGAGAGGGTGGTGTTCCTCACCCATTTCCTCTGCGGACTGGGCTTCCCACTCCACCCATTTGTCCGGGGGCTCATGTTCTACTACGGCCTGGACTTCCACGATCTGGCCCCAAACTTCATCCTCAACATCGTCGTGTGCGAGGTCTTCCTCCGCATCAAGCCCCACTTCGGCCTATGGCTAAAGACCTTCAACGTCAAGCCGAAGGTTGTGGGCGACCGACAAGCAGAGTGCAGAGGCGCCATGGTGGGCAAGATGCCCAACGTCACATGGCTCGAGGGCTCCTTTGTGGAGACCATCAAGGGGTGGCAATCGGGGTGGTTCTACATCACCGAGCCGCGTGACCTTGAATGGGCAGCGGCCCCCGAATTCCGATCTGGCATCCCCACACGGCTCACGTCTTGGAAAGAGATCGGCCTGTCGTGGGGTAATCCGGAAGAGGTGACCGGACTCCAAACCTGCGTCCAAGACCTTGTGAACAAGAAGGTTAAACTTGTCAACGTAGTCTAGGTCATGCTCTTCCACCGGATCCTCCCGTGTCAACGACGGGCTTTCAACTTGTGGGAGTTCGACCCGGCCTAGCACCAAACTCTATCCAGGCTCTTTGACACAACGCATGAGGACGCTTGGAAGGTGCTATTCAAGGGCTTCGAGGTTCCCCCACATATTACTGAGGATCGTGGATTCTGTGCAAAGCGCCAAGCCAGTGCGGTAAGCCCCTTTGCCCGAAGGTCCAGCAGATGCATGCTTGACGAAGCTTCTGGTCCCGGCACCTCATGTGGTGCCGGATAAGAAGGCCAAGAAGAAGGCCACGGGAACTCGAAAGAGTTCCCGGCGCCTGGTGGTGTCGGATTCATCGCCCGACAACCCCGAAGCGCACTCCGCCTCCGAAGACGAGGAGGAGGAAGAAGAAGCCTCTCCCCCTCCAGCGGGGGAGGAAAGAAAAGGAAGGCCGCCCCAACTAGGGAGGCCGGAGGGTCCAAGAAGGGGAAGAGCCTTCTTCCGGACTACACCTCCGACGCCGAAGACGGCGGAGAGGAGTGGACATCCACGGCCAAGCCCCTGGCAAAATCGTAAGTATCCGGATACCAGAATAACTCATGGTGTTCCTTTATTGCACAGTACCTTCTGACGCCGAATGTAATCATGCAGCCCGCCCAAGGCTCAGCTCGACAATTCGTCGAGCGGCTCCCTGGATCCGTCGGATGTGAATAGTCTTTCACTCCTGATGGCTACCTCCCCTCGTACTACGAACGACGCCGAGGTGGATTCCCAAAAGGGGACAAGCCAGGAGGAGGTAGTCCTGGAGGCGCCGCAAGGCGACCTCCCGGACTCTAGGCCCAAAGGGGATAAAAGCCCAGAGGGATCTAAGTTCGGCCACGGGCCGGACGCTGCACCGGAACCTTCAGTGGTTCCGGAGTCCGGCAGGCGGCCCCTTCATAAGAAGGGCAAGCCTACGACCCCGGTGACCTCCACCCAGCTGGAGGCACCGGACAATTTGCTGGAGGCGCTTAAAGGTGCCTCCATCGACGAGGAGCACCGCATTATTATGGGTGCGGTGATCCAGAAGGTTCAGTCCGCCAAGAGTGGACTGACAGAAGCCTGCGCCTGCCTTCTAACAGGCTTTGAGGTATGTATTTAAAACATGTAAAAAATGTTACCGCATAGACAGTAGCCCCTAATGCTCAGTTTGGTGTTCGGAAAGAAAAGCCGGACTGAGGAGCTAAAAAGATATACGCAGGAGTCTAACATAAATATGTCAATATGGGAATGCAGGCTGCGCTGCTGACCTCTGCCGCACTGACTGCGGACGTCGATGTATTGAAGCAGAGCCTCGAGCGGTCCAAGAACGAGCTCGGCCGTGCCAAGAAGCATCTCGAGGATAAGGAAGGTAAGTAGTACCCTATGTTAGTGTATATAAATAATACCTGGTTGCAAATAATGACAGGACGAACGTGAATGTTACAAGGGCCACAATCAAGGTGGCGACCCTGAAGGAAGCGCTTTCCAAGGCCGAAGACAATGCGGTCGTGGAGCGCACCGAGCGAGAGAAACAAGAGGCGAAGGTGGCGGAGGTTCGGCAAGAGCTCAATGCTCTTGTGAAAAAACAAGAGAATTTAGAGCTTGACTCGAAGACTCGAGAGTCCGAGCTTGCCTCGGCACTTGAAAGCGCCAAATCTGCCAAGGCCGAAGCCCAAAAGACCCTCCAGGAAATTGAGGCGATGAAAAGGATTGCGGCGGGTAAGACATTCTTTATGCAAAGCAAGCACATGAAAGTAAATTACCTATTACTTACCCGAATCCGGAGTGTGTCCGACGCCGCCGCATTCTACCGGGCCGAGGAAGGGAGCTCGACGGAGAAAGTGTTCTGGTCCCAGTATGCTGAGGCTGGACACCCGGTGCCCTTGAGCGACCAGCTGAAGCAGCTGGTCGAGCTCCATAGTGTGGTCGAACAGGCCATGAAGGGCCTCATAGGACGGTTGTGGCCTGGGGAGGTCCTCCCTAGGAGCTACTTTGGGCTGGTACGGTGGCTGGTGGATGCCTGTCCACGACTTGAAGTCATCAAGCGCTCCATGTGCATCGAAGGCGCCCGTAGGGCCCTTGCCCATGCGAAAGTGCACTGGGCAAGCTGGATGCTGAGAAGCTAGTGACAGAAGGGCCACCGAAGGGGAAGGAGCATCGCAAGCCCGAGATGTAATATGAGGGCGTCCTGAAGGGTGCCCACCTTGTGGCGTACGAATGTTCCAAGGATGTATTTTTTGAGTAAACTCGCTCATGTTTATCCTGTGCACTGAAAACTTGTTCATATGCGCTAAGCAATGCTGTTTGACTTTAAAATATTACCATCTGTGTGGCCGCTTATTGAATCTGAGAGATGCAAGTCGTCGGCTTCTACCCCCATGCCACGAGTGATCGGGTGTTCGGGATAAACCTGAGCGCTCTTGTTCCCATTCTTGTGTCCTTCGAGGGAGGCGCTCAGCACAACGAACAAGGCAATCGGACTTATAATGCTTTATCACTCTCACTTAGCCATAGAATTCTATAATTTTAAATTTCGGCGAAGCCCCTAGTATTCGGAAGACCGAGTTCGGGGCACTATCCACGCCTAGTCCGGACAAAGCCAGCTCCTCGCTCTAAACGGCATGAGTCTTTAGGGACTCGGAAAACCTCTCGAACAGCGACCGGTCTCTCGCCCTATCACGACGGTCAGTTTTAGCTTTCTCTACTTAGGTGTTAACCCAGCTCAACTGGGGCACAATCGCAGTAGTTCTGCCAGCGCTACCTTAGCAGACATAGCAGAACATAAGGTACCAAAACATGGGAGCCGGGAAATCCCAACTATTGACCCAAGACATGATTCAGAGCCGATGCATATAATGCTATAAGTTTCGGGTGCCGCACTCATGAGAGTGTTCGGTCTTCTCACACCGTATTCTGGGGTACTTAAGCCCCTGGTGTATTGGCCGTACCAAAGTGTACGGTTGCATAATGTCATAACTGAACATATTTACATAAAAAATGAATGCAATATTAGACAAGAGCTACGTATTGTTTATTAAAGGGCTGCTATGAGAGCAGAACGATACAAATAGTGCGATAGGCAAGAGATGGGATTATTTGACATGTCCCCTCTAGGGGCAAGCTGCGAGACTTTAAGTAAGACAAGTATTTAGCTCGTTATAGAGACCACCTGGACATTCGACGTGGCTTGTTGTCTCCCTGGCTGTTGCATCGTGTGTTCGGCGATTGTACTGCCGGACAGGCCTTCCGAATAGTGGAGTCCTGAAAGTATATATACAAAAAAGAAATGGCAAAATCGGGAGCCCCTAGTGCGGTTGAGCCGCATTTTGGGCGTGCTGTGGTTGTGCCCCTCCCCTTATGCCCATGGTCTTTCCAGAGCATAATTATGTACGCATGGTACTGGTATCGCAATCTCGCGAGGGCTGGGGTTGGGGCCGCACTGTTATGCTTGCTCGGAACGTGCCAGACGGTCTTGTTGTAGGTTACTTCGGGCGCGCTTGATGTTGTCCGGACGTCTAACAGCCGGATTGGAGAATTGCCTTGAGAGGCTGCTCTGTACTTCCGCCGCCAGGGTCTCCGTGTGCTCCTCTGTTCGGAGAGAGCGTTCGGTATTTCCATTGACCATAATGACTACTCGAGGGCCTATCATCTTGAGCTTGAGGTATGCATAGTGCGGCACCGCATTGAACTTTGCAAATGCGGTTCGCCCGAGCAGGGCGTGATAGCCACTGCGAAACGGGACTATGTCGAAGATTAACTCCTCGCTTTGGAAATTATCCAGGGATTCGAAGACCACTTCGAGTGTAACTGAGCCCGTACAGCTGGCTTCTACACCTGGTATGACGCCTTTAAAGGTCATGTTTGTGGGTTTAATCCTTGAGGGATCTATGCCCATTTTTCGCATTGTATCCTGGTAAAGCAGGTTCAGGCTGCTGCCGCCGTCCATGAGGACTCTAGTGAGGTGAAATCCGTCAGTGATTGGGTCTAGAACCAATGCGGCGAATCCGCCGTGACGGATGCTAGTGGGGTGGTCCCTACGATCAAAAGTGATCGGGCAAGTAGACCATGGGTTGAACTTTGGGGCGACTGGCTCCAACGCATATACGTCCCTGAGTGCACGCTTTCGCTCCCTCTTGGGGATGTGGGTTGCGTATATCATGTTTACCGTCCGCGCTTGTGGGGGAAAACCCTTCTGTCCTCTGTTGTTCGGCGGCCGGGGCTCCCCCTCATCATCTCTATGCAGCCCCTTGTCTCTGCTTTCGGCACTTAATTTGCGTGCCTGCTTGAACACCCAACAATCCCTGTTGGTGTGATTAGCTGGTGTTTCGGGGGTGCCATGTATCTGACACAAGCGGTCAAGTATTTGGTCCAAACTGGACGGGCCCGGAGTATTTCTTTTGAACGGCTTCTTCCTTGACCGGGTTTGGAGCCTCTGAATCCAGCGTTAACTGCCGTATCCTTAGCATTGTCGCCGTTAATGCGGCGCTTGTGCTTGTTGCGACGCGATCTGCCATTGTTGTCCTTGGTATCCGAATTACCGGGACTCTTGTTCATGTTGTTACTACGAGCTAGCCAGCTGTCTTCTCCCGCGCAAAAGCGGGTCATGAGTGTTGTGAGGGCTGCCATGGATTTTGGATTTTCCTGTCCAAGGTGCCGCGCAAGCCATTCATCACGGATGTTATGTTTGAAGGCTGCAAGGGCCTCTGCGTCTGGACAGTCGACTATTTGATTTTTCTTGGTTAGGAACCGTGTCCAGAATTGTCTAGCCGATTCCTCTGGCTACTGAATTATGTGGCTTAGGTCATCGGCGTCTGGTGGTCGCACATAAGTGCCCTGGAAGTTGTCAAGGAATGCGGATTCCAGGTCCTCCCAGCAACCAATTGACTCTGCTGGCAAGCTGTTAAGCCAATGCCGAGCTGGTCGTTTAAGCTTGAGCGGGAGGTATTTGATAGCGTGTAGATCATCGTCGCGGGCCATGTGGATATGAAGGAGATAATCCTCGATCCATACCGCAGGATCTATTGTACCATCGTATGATTCGTTGTTTACGGGTTTAAACCCTTCGGGAATTTTATGATCCCTTACTTCGTTTGTGAAGCATAGTGGGTGTGCGGCACCTCTGTACTGGGCTATATCACGACGTAGCTCATACGAGCTTTGCCTGCCGTGTTCGGCCTGGCCGTATTTGCCATATCCGGCGTGGCGGTTATTGTCACGTGTCGTGGGGCGCCCACGCGATCCGTAGATCAATCTTGTTTGCCTGACCTTGTCCTCTAATATGTCTCACAGGTTTGGCGCGTTTCCCCGTGCCTTGGTATTTTTTGAGCGGCGCCGGGGTGCGGCTTGAATGGATGGCCGAGAGGCCTCTCTGTCGCGGCCAGGAGGTGGTCGATCGGCCGCATCATACGCTGGTGATGTAGGTTTAGTTACTTCCTCCTCTAGTTGGGGTAGCAGCCTACGCTTTGGGTAGCTCTTGGACGGGCGTTCGAGTTTGTACTCTTCGGCCGCCAGGACTTCAGTCCATTTGTCGGCTAGCAAATCTTGGTCAGCTCTAAGCTGCTGCTGTTTTTTCTTGAGGCTGCTTGCCATGGCCATAAGCCTGTGTTTGAAACGCTCTTGTTCGACGGGATCCTTAGGCACGACAAATTCGTCGTCGTCGAGGCTTGCCTCGTCTTCAGAGGGAGGCATATAATTGTCGTCCTCGATCTCTCTGTCTGCCGCTCTCTCATGAGGGCTGGCTTCTTCATCCTCCTGTGCTGAATCCTGTTGGAGGGGGTTGTCTTCGGCACTGTCCGGGGTGTTATTATCTCCGGTGCTGGACTCGCCGTTTTTGTTTTGGCGGGATTTAGAGCGGCGCCGCTGACGCCAGCGCTTAGGCTGTTTCTTGGAGGGGTCATCCTCCGTTGTTCCATCGCCATTCCCTTCTTTTGGGGTGTCCACCATGTATATGTCATATGACGAGGTGGCTTTCCAGTGCCTTATAGGCGTTGGTTCTTGGTCGTCTCCTTCATCGACGTCCATACCGCTGATCTCTTCGGAGTCGAAGTCGAGCATATCGGTTAAATCATCTATAGTGGCTATGAAGTGGGTGGTGGGTGGGCTTCGAATTTCTTCGTCGTCCGCATCCCAACCTTGCTGACCATAGTCCGGCCAGGGCTCTCCTGATAAAGAGAGAGACTGTAGTGAATTCAGAATGTCACCAAAGGGCAAGTGCTGAAAGATGTCCGTGGCAGCGAACTCCATGATCGGCGCTCAATCGGGTTCGATTGGCAGGGGCGCGGGAGGTTCGGAGTCCGGAAAGGAGTCCGGCACCTGGGAGTCGTGAAATTCGTGAAGGACAAGATTGGTGTTCGGCTCGATCACCGTAGAGATTGCAGCCCCCGAGGCGATGTCCAGCCACCCGTCCTCCATCGGTGCAGCCGACACCGAGCTAAGGGTCAGAGCGGACACCTGAGCGGCCTTCTGGGCACTGTCCGGCGGCAGAGCTAGATCATGCCCATCATGACAGTGCGGAGTGATCGGCTGTGGCTCGAATCCGTCGAAGATCAAGTCTCCGCGGATGTCAGTCGTGTAGTTCAAACTTCCAAATCTGACCTGATGGCCAGGGGCGTAGCTTTCGATCTGCTCCAGATGGCCAAGCGAATTGGCCAGAGTGTAAAGCCGCCGAATACGAAGATCTGTCCGGGGAGAAAGGTCTCACCCTGGACCGCATCATTGTTGATGATCGGAGAAGCCATCGGGCCTAAAGGTGACGACACAGAGGAACTCTTAATGAAAGCACCAATGTTGGTGTCAAAACTGGCGGACCTCGGGTAGGGGGTCCCGAACTGTGCGTCTAGGCGGATGGTAACAGGAGACAAGGGACACGATGTTTTTACCCAGGTTCTGGCCCTCTCGATGGAGGTAAAACCCTACTCCTGCTTGATTAATATTGATGATATGGGTAGTACAAGAGTTGATCTACCACGAGTTCAGAGAGGCTAAACCCTAGAAGCTAGCCTATGGTATGATTGTTGTTCGTCCTACGGACTAAACCTCTCCGGTTTATATAGACTCCGGAGAGGGCTAGGGTTACACAGAGTTAGTTACAATGGGAGGAGATCTGCATATCGTATCACCAAGCTTGCCTTCCACGCCAAGGAAAGTCCTATCCAGACACGGGACGAAGTCTTCAATCTTGTATCTTCATAGTCCGGGAGTCCGGCCAAAGGTCATAGTCCGGCCATCCGGACACCCCCTAATCCAGGACTCCCTCAGGAGGCAACCCAATTTTCTTTGTGTTCTTTGTTTTTGTTCCTATTTAGTGTTAAATTTTCTTTATACTTTCTGTTTAGATGTGTTTGTATCTTTTAATTAGTGTTTGTGCCAAGTAGAACCTATAAGATAACCTATGATGATAGTTGATTTGATTCTGCTGAAAAACAGAAACATCGCGCTCACGAGAAAAAATTCAATAAATCACAGGACAAGCTTTTGAATTGATTCTTTTGGCTGCTGATCAATAAACAAATTTTTTAGGACGTCCTATTTTTGTAGGATTTTTAAGGTTCCAGAAATTTGCGTTAGTTACATATTGCCACAGACTGTTCTGTTTTTGACATATTCTGTTTTTCGTGTGTTGTTTGCTTATTTTGATGCATCTATGGCTAGTATGTAAGGGTATGAACCATGGAGAACTTAGAATACAGTAGGTTTACCACCCAAATAAATAAAGAATGAGTTCATTATAGTATATTATGTGGTGGTTTTGTTTTCTTTCACTAACGGAGCTTACAAGATTTCCTGTTGAGTTTTGTGCTGTGAAGTTTTCAAGTTTTGGTTAAAGCTTTTATGGACTATGGAATAAAGGGTGGCAAAATCCTAAGCTTGGGGATTCCCAAGGAACCCCAAGATATTAAAGGATGGCCAAAAGCCTAAGCTTGGGGATGCCCCGGGAAGGCATCCCCTCTTTCGTCTTCGTTCATTGGTAACTTTAATTGGAGCTATATTTTAATTCGCCACATGATATGTGTTTTGCTTGGAGCGTCGTGTATTATATTAGTCTTTGCTTTTTAGTTTACCACAATCATCCTTGCTGTACATACGTTGTTGGGAGAAGCCTATTTGATTAGAATTTGCTAGAATACTCTATGTGCTTCACTTATATCTTTTGAGCTTGATAGTTTTTGCTCTAGTACTTCACTTATATCTTTTAGAGCATGGCGGTGGATTAATTTTGAAGAAATTGCTAGTCTATCTTGCTTCACTTATATTATTTTGAGAGTCTCTTGGAACAGCATGGTATTTGCTTTGGTTCTGAATTTGGTCCTAGAATGATGAGCATCCAAGTTGGGTATAATAAAAACTATCATTGAAAGTGAATTGGTTGCTAGGATCAATTTGATGCTAAATAATTGTTTTGAGATATAAAGGTAGTAATGTTAGGGTCATGCTAGTGGATAATTATGAATTTGAGAAATACTTTTGTTTAAGTTGGCAAGTCCCGTAGCATGCACGTATGGTAAAAGTTGTGTGACAAATTTGTCGCATGAGGTGCTCTTTTGAGTGTCTTCCTTATGAGTGGCAGTCGGGGACGAGCGATGGATTTTTCCTACCAATCTATCCCTCTTGGGGCATGCGTAGTAGTACTTTTGCTTCGAGGGCTAAGTAGATTTTTGCAATAAGTATATGAGTTCTTTGTGACTAATGTGAGTCCATGGATATACACACACTCATCCTTCCACTTAGCTAGCCTCTATTTTACCGCGCAGTTTTCGCCGGTAGCATAAACTCATTATTTACCTTCCTCAAAACAGCCACCATACCTACCTATTATGGCATTTCCATAGCCATTCAGAGATATATTGCCATGCAACTTTCTACCATTCCGTTTATTATGACACGATTCATCATTGTCATATTGCTCTTTGCATGATCATGTAGTTGACATCGTATTTGTGGCAAGGCCACCTTCATAATTTTCATACACGTCACTCTTGATTCATTGCATATCCCGGTACACCGCCAGAGTTGTAATTCTTTAGTTCTTGAGTTGTAATTCTTGAGTTGTAATTCTAGAGTTGTAAATCCATAAAAGTTGTAATTCTTGAGTTGTAAATCCATATCATATTTTGTTCTAGCTTTGAATTGTAATTCTTGAGTTGTAAATCCATAAAAGTGCGATGATCTTCATTATTAGAGCATTATTCCAGTGAGGAAAGGATGATGAAGACTATCCCCCACAAGTCGGGATGGGACTTCGGACTTTATAAAAATAAAAGAGGCCAAAGAAGCCCACAAAAGAAAAAAAAGAAAAAAAAGAGAAAGAAAAAAAGGAAAAAAAGAAAAAAAAGAAAAAAATGAGAGAAAAAGAGAGAGAAGGGACAATTGCTACTATCTCTTTTTCCACACTTGTGCTTCAAAAATAGCACCATGATCTTCATGATAGAGAGTCTCATATGTTGTCACTTTCATATATTAGTGGGAATTTTTCATTAAAGAACCTGGCTTGTATATTCCAATGATGGGCTTCCTCACACTACAACAGGAACCCCCCTTCAGCAACGCATTGATGTGTTGTTGTATGTTCCTATATGCGTTGCGATGGTCTACACCAACGGATTTTTATGCGTTGTCGTTGGTGGCGTTGGAAGGGTCTACAACAACGTATATAGATTCGTTGGTAAACAACATGTAGAAGCGTTGTAAGATAGCAACGTATATAGTTACAATATAACAACACTTCATATGCGTTGGTGGCTACCCTGCACAAAAGGATTTTCAAATGGACATAACAAATCATTGCAACGACCAGAAGCTTTCTAGATAACAAGAACAATTAATGGTATTTCCAAAATAAATAGGCAATGCTGATAGTGCATAAAAGCCACACAATATAACGAAAAAAGGTATCATATATTATATCAAATATGTTGCATTACAAAGGATATGGTCAAAAGTTTACAAAATGTGAAACTATCTACTAGTAGTTGCCTAATTCTCAACCTTGCAGCCAACTCCTCAACTATTCTAAAACATAATGTCTGAAACATTGACCACGAAAATCACATTCTAATTTTATATTAGCAGCCCCATTCTCGACCTTGGAATCAACATTTGAGCCATGATCCATTCATTTTTGTCAATCTACAACAATGAAAGAAATGAGATGAGCAACTAACAGTAGAGAAAAGCAGGTCAACAGATCAGTAGTAAAATTTAAAGGAGGAGCTCCTTACAAAGGATGAAGACGACATCAGTAGCCTCTGTACGCAGAAAAAGAGCCTACATTTGACAAACACTTTGATCATTGTGTTTTCTTATGAACAAACTTGCTATATGTCAAACCTTTAAAAGAACATACTAAGTAAGAAACAAGTTACCTCTCTTGAATAAAATCATTTACTAACATACCACACGTCCTTCGTTTCCTAAGAAAATTTGTTGTGGTCCAGAAAATACAAGTAGATGCAAGATTTCACCAATTTTGAAACACTTCAAAGAAAATAATGAAAACCAGGATGATACATTATATTTCTCCTAATTGCCCTGCACATGTCCTGAATATCCACCGCTTATCTAACTAAGAATATGCATAAGACAACACATGATCATTTACTAAATTAACTAAGTTCTAGAATAAGTGAGTACAGGGAAAATATGGCTTATATTTATTTATCTAAAACCAAAACAAATTGTACAGAATAGGGAAATTCAATAACTCAAACCTCTGCTTTGTGGAGGCTATGTCAAAGCAGAATCATGCAGTTGCCTCCTCTTTCTGCAGAAAGCTTCCCTAGCTATATATGTCATGGTCGTTCACTACAAATAAATACCTTTGTCATCATAAAAATGAATTGTAACACAATCAGCCAAGGAAAGGAAAATATTTTAATAAGATAAACTTGTCTACCTACATGTGTATAGTAAAGAGCTCAGAACCAATATACATGAAAATTTGGTACCACGTATTCTCCATCAAACAGCCAGCTTGGTACACCACGAACCCCTTTCAGCAATACATAGGTAGTAATGCTAAATAATATGAGTTTTTTCCGTTGACATTTACAGAACTCTGAGGGCAGGTGAAATGAAAAAAGTAAGGATTCATAAGGGCATCTACAATGGGGGTGCTTAAATAGGCGTTAGGGATTAAAATCCCAGCTATTTTCATGACACCGACCAAATTCCTGGGCGCGCGATGCCACACTTGGAGCCGGACGCTTAGGCAAGTTCTGTGATGGAATAAGCGCCTGGTTGGGCACAAGCTAGCCTCCTGTATAAGGCGCTTAGTTAGGTGGCAGTAGTTAAGCGCCTAGTTAAGAGTCTTGGCCTTGCACATGCCCTAAGAGTAATTAGGGGATTTTTTTCCTATACTTGAAGTAGTCATGATACCATAGTAGTGTCGATCAGTTCCTGCAGTGTATGTCCCTATACGTACAAACTTCTAGTGTATCTTCCAAGGATCCTGTACGCATTGCTCTTTGATGACAAGGCCACAGCTAGGATATATATTTTAGATAAAACGACAGCCAGTTGAATGAGGGTGTGAAGATCAACTTCACGTTCTAATCTTGATTAATTATCCACTTACTAGCAGCAATAAAAAAACTAATGCGTCCTAAGAAACAATTTGTTTGAACAAGAGGATGCAAATATTCCGCTCGAATTAACACAGTAGATATATCAAAATTAATAAATCTCACTAGCAACATCTTGAAGATGGTGAACTAAATATAAAATTTACAGACACGTATAAAATTGAAATACCTAAAGGAGACGCGGATGGTTCAGCCTGCCGTGATCTACAACACCATGGCGAGTACCTATTGCAGAGTGCAGATGTTGAAGTAACAATAGGACAGATAGTTAGAAGCAGAGGATCCAGCGCCAAAACATGGATTTGTCACCATGCTAGCCTGGATCAGGTAAGAAAGATCGACCAAGGGGATGAGGTGGTGGGAGAAAAAAAAGGGGATTGCAAAATGTATGATTACGGAGATGTAGTTGTGTGGCATAGGCGAAAGCCGACCTAGTATGCGAACTACTGCTTGAACTGAGCGGTGTCTTGCTCGGGATGGCAACATCGCGTCCAGCATACTGGCCGAGGACATGCGGTTGTGCGGCTCCGACGCGAACCTAACCTAGATCTGCAACTTACACATGTCGGCTGAGCTCCTCGCCGCCGCCCCGGGATCCTAGCAACCGGTGGCACGACCAGGTAGTAAGGCCATGAATCCGCCCTCTGTAGACCCCCAGCGTTTGCAACCCCTCCAGTTATTTCTGGGAAGACATCGACCCTCCAAGTTTTGAGGGTGGAAAGGAGGAAGACCGCAGATAATTGAGGAGAAAGAGAGGAAGACGAGGAGGTGGTGGGTACGTGGAGGAGTATTTTTTTTGTTTTTTTAGTCAATGGAGGAGGTTAGCTATTTGTGGGGAGGTGGAAGAGGTTGATCCCACGGCCCCCCAATAGATGTTGGCACGCCGTTGCTACATATGCGTTGCTATATGTGTGTTTTTGTTGTAGTGTCAAATGCCCTAGGTCTTCGTGAGCAAGCAAGTTGGATGCACACCCACTTAGTTTCCTTTGTTGAGCTTTCATATATTTATAGCTCTAGTGCATCCGTTGCATGGTAATCCCTACTCACTCACATTATTATCTATTGATGGGCATCTCCATAGCCCGCTGATACGCCTAGTTGATGTGAGACTATCTTCTCCCACTTTTTGTCCTCACAACCACCACATTAGACCACCATAGTGCTATGTCCATGGCTTGTGCTCATGTATTTCGTAAGAGTTGAAAAGCTGTAGCGCGTTAAAAAGTATGAACCAATTGCTCGGTTCGTCATCGGGGTTGTGCATGATGGGAGTATTTTGTGTAATGAAAATAAAGCATGGCCTAACTATATGATTTTGTAGGGATAAGCTTTCTTTGGCTATGTTATTTTGATAGGACATGTTTATTTGTTAGTATGCTTCGAAGCATTATTATTTTTGTGTTTTATAGGCTTTTATCTTGAGTCATTTGGATCTGAACATTCATGCTACATTAAAGAAAATTACATTGAGAATTATGCTAGGTAGCATTCCACATCAAAAAATCTGTTTTTATCATTTACCTACTCAAGGACGAGCAGGAATTAAGCTTGGGGATGCTTGATACGTCTCCAATGTATCTATAATTTTTGATTGTTCCATGCTATTATATTACCTGTTTTGGATGTTTGTGGGCTTTATTTTAGACATTATTATCATTTTTGGGACTAACCTACTAACCGGAGGCCCATCCCGTATTACAGTTTTTTTGCCTATTTCAGTATTTCGAAGAAAAGGAATATCAAACGGAGTCCATACGGAATGAAACCTTCGGGAGCGTGATTTTTGGAACGAACATGATCCAGTGGACTTGGAGTGCAAGTCAAGAAGCAGTCGAGGTGGCCACGAGAGGGTAGGGCGCGCCCCCCTGTCTCCTGGGCCCCTCGGGCGGCCACCGATGTACTTCTTCCTCCTATATAGGCTTACATACCCCGAAAACATCCAGAGAGCCACCAAATAAATATTTCCGCCACCGTAACCTTCTGTATCCGCGAGATCCCATCTTGGAGCCGTCGCCGGTGTTCTGCGGAGGGGGATTCCACCACTAAGGGCTTCTACATCAACACCATAGCCCTTCCGATGAGTTGTGAGTAGTTTACCATAGACCTTCGGGTCCGTAGTTATTAGCTAGATGGCTTCTTCTCTCTTTTCGGATCTCAATACAATGTTCTCCCCCTCTCTTGTGGAGATCTATTCGATGTAATCTCTTTTTGCGGTGTGTTTGTCGAGATCCGATGAATTGTGGGTTTATGATCAAGTTTATCTATGGATAATAATTGAATCTTCTCTGAATTCTTTTATATGATTGAGTTATCTTTCCAAGTCTCTTCGAATTATCGGTTTGGTTTGGCCTACTAGATTGATCTTTCTTGCCATGGGAGAAGTGCTTAGCTTTGGGTTCAATCTTGTTGTGTTCTTACCCAGTGACAAAGAGGGTTGCAAGACACGTATTGTATTGTTGCCATCGAGGATAAAAAGATGGGGTTTATATAATATTGCTTGAGTTTATCCCTCTACATCATGTCATCTTGCTTAATGCGTTACTCTGTTCTTATGAACTTAATACTCTATATGCATGCTGGATAGCAGTCGATGTGTGGAGTAATAGTAGTAGATGCAGGCAGGAGTCGGTCTACTTGTTGCGGACGTGATGCCTATATACATGATCATGCCTAGATAACGTCATAATTATTCGCTTTTCTATAAATTGCTCGACATTAATTTGTTCACCCACCGTAATACTTATGCTATCTTGAGAGAAGCCACTAGTGAAACCTATGGCCCCCGGGTCTATCTCTTATCACATTTGCTTCCAATTTACTTTTATTTGCATCTTTTATTTTCTGCATCTATGTTATAAAATACCAAAAATATATTTATCTTATCTTATTATTTCTATTAGATCTCACTTTCGCAAGTGGCCATGAAGGGATTGACAACCCCTTTATTGCGTTGGTTGCGAGTTCTTTCTTTGTTTGTGTAGGTTCGTGGGACTTGTTGAGGAGCCTCCTACTGGATTGATACCTTGGTTCTCAAAAACTGAGGGAAATACTTACGCTACTATTTCTGCATCACCCTTTCCTCTTCAAGGAAAACCAACGCAAGCTTAAGACGTAGCAGTGGTCCCTGTGATCAAAAGTGATCAGGCAGGACGACCAGGGGTTGAATTTGGGGGCAACGGGCTCTATAGCGTATACGTCTCTGAGCGCGCGTTTGCGCCTTCACTTTGGTATGTGAGTCGCGTAGATCATGTTTACTGTTTTGACTTCTGGTGGTAATTTTTTCTGTCCCCCAGTGTTCGGCTGGCGAGGCTCATCCTCGTCTTCACTTGGTGTTTCCCTTCCCTTGTGTTCGGCATTTAACTTGCCGGCCTGCTTGAAGATCCATCATTCTCTGTGAGTGTGATTCGCAGGTTTTTCGGGGGTGCCATGAATTTGGCACAATCTGTCCAGGACTTTGTTCAGGCCGGACGATCCCTCTTTGCTGCCTTTAAATGGCTTCTTTCTTTGACCGGGTAGAGAGCCCCTGAATCCAACGTTGACTGTCATGTTGTCCGGACTTTCTTCATTGTTTCGACGCTTGTTCTTGTTGCACCGTGGCTTCCCGTTGCCATCCCTTATTTCGGATGTGCCTGGGTCACTGGTGCCTCTACGAGCCAACCAGCTGTCCTCACCCGCGCAAAAGCGGGTCATAAGGCTTGTTAAGGCCGCCATTGTCCTTGGCTTTTCTTGGCCAAGGTATCTGGCAAGCCACTCGTCCCGGATACTGTGCTTGAAGGCTGCTAGGGCTTCGGCATCCGGACAGTCAACAATTTGATTTTTCTTAGTGAGAAATCTGTTCCAAAGCTTACGAGTTGACTCTCTGGGTTGTTGTATTATGTGACTTAAATCATCTGCGTCTGGAGGTCGGACATATGTCCATTGAAAATTGGCATTGAAAGTGTCCTCAAGTTCCTCCCAACTTCCGATTTAATTTTCGGGGAGGCTTTTCAACCAATGCCGAGCTGGCCCTTTTAACTTGAGGGGAAGGTATTTGATGGCGTGGAGACATCCCCATGAGCCATGTGGATATGAAGGATAAAATCCTCAATCTAGACCCCAGGGTCTGTCATTCCGTCGTATGCCTCTATGTTCATGGGTTTGAATCCCTGTGGAAATTCGTCATCCAACACCTCGTCGGTGAAGCACAGAGGGTGTACAGCCCCTCTGTATCTGGACATATCGTGGCATGCTGTCGACTGTTGTTGTGTCCGGTGTTGATTCCGAACTGTTATTCGATCGGTGTTATCGTTTTGGTGACCATAATCCCGCTTCGGGGCATGTCCTCTGGATCCATAGATGGACCTGGTCGCGCCGGCTTTTTTGTCTAGGAGCTCACATAAATCGTGTGCGGCGTCAGTGGCTGCTCTATCGCGGCCATGAAGTGGTTGGTCCGGCCGATTGACCGTATTGTTCTTCGGCGGAATGGGCTCTACGGCCTCATCGTCGAATTCGGGCAGCAGCTTGCGTTTTGGGTAGCTCTTTGTGTGGCGATCGTCGCCATATTTTTCTTCAGTGTCTAGCACTTTATTCCATCTGTGGTTGAGCGTATCCTGCGCGGCCTTAAGCATTTGCTTCTGCTTCTTTAGGCTCCTCGCAGTGGCCATAAGCCTTCTGCGGAGGTTATCTTGTTCCAAACGTTTTTCCGTGATGATGAATGCATCGTCGACCGGACTGTCCTCTTCTCCGGAGGCAGGTTGATGAGTTCGGCCGTCGGGATCACTGTGATCGGGCGTCTCCTCCGGGCTGTGTTCAGCATGGTCTAGCTCATCCTGCTCCATCGCTAGGTCCATATGGTCATTGTTGCCTTTGGAGTCGACCGGAGTGTCAATTTTTCTTGCGCTGTTATTGCTATTTTTACTGTGACTGGACTTAGAGCGGCGCTTGCACCGTCATTTTGGCTTTTGTCCGGCGGGTTTATCCTCTGTTGTGTCCTTTTTGTCGCCGTTGTCCTCCTTAGGCGTATCCACCATGTATATGTCATATGATGAGGTGGCAGTCCAGCGCCCCGTGGGCGTGGTTCCAGATCGTCCCCTGCATCGACGTCCATACCGTCGATGTCGTCGGAGTCGAAGTCAAGCATGTCTGTTAGGTTATCGAAAGTGGCTATGAAGTGGGTGGTGGGTGGGCCATGATTTTCTTCGTCGTCCGTATCCCACTCGAGCCGAACATAGTTCGGCCAAGAGTCTTCTGGCAAAGAGAGAGACCTTAAAGAGTTTTGCACGTCGCCAAAGGGCAAGCGCTAAAAGATATCCGCTGCAGTGAAATCCATGATTGGTTCCCAATCAGCTTCGATGGGCACGGATGCGCGCGGCCCGGAACCCGCGGCCGGAAACAAGTCCGAGGGTCCGGCGACACAGATTTCCTTAGATGTGGAGTCTATGTTCGTCTCCAATGCCTATGAGTATGCGGCCTCTGTGGCGGGGTCCATCCACCCGTCCTCGGACGACGCGATATGCCCCGGATTTAGGTCCGGAGCTGCTCCAGGTGCAGTATCCCGAATACTGTCCGATAGCCGATCTAAGTCGCGCTCCTCGTGACCGTTCGGCGCTCCCGGCATAGGCCTGAATCCGTCGATGATCAAATCTCCGCGGATGTCGGTCGTGTAATTCAGTTTTCCGAACCTGACCTGATGGCCAGGGGCGTAGTTGTCGATCTGCTCCAGATGGCCAAGCGAATTGGCCCGCAGTGTGAAGCCGCCGAACACGAAGATCTGTCCGGGGAGAAAGGTCTCACCCTGGAACGCATCGTTGTTGATAATTGAAGGAGCCATCGAGCCTTACAGTGACGACACAGAGGAACTCTCAATGAAAGCACCAATGTCGGTGTCAAAACCGGCGGATCTCAGGTATGGGGTCCCGAACTGTGCGTCTAAGGCTAATGGTAACAGGAGACCGGGGACACGATGTTTACCCAGCTTCGGGCCATCTCGATGGAGGTAATACCCTACTTCCTGCTTGATTGATCTTGATGATAGGAGTATTACAAGAGTTGATCTACCATGAGATCGTAGAGGCTAAACCCTAGAGCTAGCCTATGATTATGATTGTTCTTGTCCTACAGACTAAATCCCCCGGTTTATAGAGACATCGGAGGGGGCTAGGGTTACATAGATTCAGTTACAGAGAAGGAGATTTAACATCTGAATCGCCAAGCTTGCCTTCCACGCAAAGGAGAGTCCCATCCGGACACGGGACGAAGTCTTCAATCTTGTATCTTCATAGTCCAACAGTCCGGCCAAAGTATATAGTCCGGCTGTCCGGATACCCCCTTATCCAAGACTCCCTTAGGGAGGATGGCGGAGTAGAATCTGTAGAGACCGCCTGTTTGAGTTGCTCCGAAGGACCACCATCATCCACTGCCGGACTAATTTCCTTCCACTGTAATGATTTTGCATTGTGAAGTCAAACCGATATGAAAAAAGGAATAAAATTCACTCTTTAGAACTCATTCAAGCATGATACTGATGAACACTACTCGGATTAAAGGCAAACACATGATGCGAGGATGGAATATGTATGAAAAACAGGATGGCAAGACATGTTCACACCTATGATGTGGTAACTAAGTAGAAGGAATTTCAACAAATTAGAACCACTACAAGCTAGACACCATATGAAAGATGCAACCAATATCACTCTGCCAAGTTCAAACTGTATGTCGTTTCAACAAATTAGAAGCAGTACATGCTAGAAATCATATGCAAGACACAACCAATATCACAGTGGAGAATTAAAGGTGCCTTATCATAAGTGACTGATGTGGGATATGCAAGAATAGTAGTCGGATGTAAGAACATCATGTGATCAGATATAGTATGTTCTAGAAATAGGAACACATGTCATATTCACAGGCATTATGTGTAAAGTAAGCAGATGCAATTCAACAAAGTTAGAAGCTATACAAGCTAGACATCATACGCAACATGCAACCACATATAATAGTGCCAAGTTAGAGCAAGCACCTGTGAGGGTGGAGTAGGAGAGATGTGCTCATCATCTACACAGCTACGTTGACTGTCTAGCCTTGCGTTGTCTTGCGAATCTTGTTGGGAGGATGGCGGGGTAGAATCTGTAGAGAACCTCTGTTTCAGTTGGTCGGAAGGACCACTATCATCCAATGCCTTGCCAATTTCCTTCAGCTTTATTGATTTTGCATTGTGAGGTCAAACCGACAAGAAAAAGGAATACTATTCGCTCTTCAGAACTCATTCATGCATGATACTAACGAATACTACTCTGATGAAAGCCAAAGTCATGATACGAGGATGGAATATGTACGAAAAAATGGACGGCTTGACATATTCACACCTATGATGTGGTAACTAAGCAGAAGGCACTTCAACAAATTAGAAGCACTTCAAGCTAGACACCATATGGAAGGTGCAATCAATAACACTCTGAAGTTAAAATTGTCTCGTCATAGGTGGCGTTCATCAAACTAGAAGCAATACATGCTAGAAATCATATTCAAGACGCAAACCAATATCACACTGCCAACTTAAAGGTTTCCCATCATAAGTGACTGATGCAGGATACACAAGAAGAGTAGTTTCATGTAAGAACATGGTGTGATAGACAGATATAGTATGTACAAAAAATAGGAAAGCGTGTCATATTCACATGTATCATGTGTAAGCTAAGAAGATGCAGTTTACACTAATTAGGAGAAATTCAAGCTAGACACCATATGCAACATGCAACCAGATATCACAGTGCCAAGTTAGAGCAAGCACCTTGGATGGTGGAGTAGGGGAGCGAAGACTTGGACCTTGTAATGCACTATCAGTACAAGGAGAATCAGTATATATGCTCCGTTTATGTTGCTGCAGAGGACCACCATCATCGCCTTCCTTACTCTTTTCCTTCCTCTTTCTTGATTTTTCCTTGTCAAGTCAAACCCACAAGAAAAAGGAATAAAATTTGCTCTTCTGAACTCATTGGTGCATGATACTGACGAACACTACTTTCTTGTAAGGCAACCACATGATAGGAGGATGGAATATGTATGAAAAACAGGACGACATGACATATTGACATGTATGATGTATAAAGTGTAAACTAAGCACAAGGTGCTTGAACTTGTTAGAATCAATGCAAGCTAGAAACCATATGAAAGATGAAACCAATATCACTCTGCCAAATTAAAAGGGTGCCCTAACAAATGTATTTGACTAAATTAGAAGCATTACATGGCAACAGGCTAGAAATAATATGCAATATGCAACGAATAAAGGTGACTCATCATAAGTGATTGATGCAGGATACAGAAGAGAGGTGGTTTCATGTAAGAACAAGGTTAACACATAGATGTAGTGTGTACCAAAAATAGGAAGGTGTGTGATATTCACATGTATAATGTGTAAACTACGCAGATGCAATTTACCCTAATTAGGAGCATTACAAGCTAGACACCGTATGCAACATGCAACCACATATCACACTACGATGTTTGAGCAAGCACCTATGATGGTGGTGTAGGGGAAGTGTGGTCTTCAAGTACAGAGCTACGTTCAATATCTTCATTTAGGCTTGTTGTTTCTTGAGCATCATGTGGAGAGGATGAAATTGCATTCTTTATAAGAGTAGCGCATCTCATATTAACCCACGGGCGTGACTGTCTCATCATAAGCGATAGATGCAGGATACACAAGAACAGTAGTTTGATGTAAGAACATGGTGTGATAGGCAGATGTAGTATGTACCAAAAATAGGAAGGCGTGTCATATTCACATGTATAATGTGCAAGCTAAGGAGATGCAATTTAACAAATTAGGAGCAATACAAGCTAGGCGCCATATGCAACATGCAACCAGATATCACACTGCCATGTTAGAGCAAGCACCTTGGGTTGTAGAGTAGGGGAGATGAGATTTGGAACTAGCACTTCAGTACGAGTAGCAGGAGAATCTACAGAGATCATTTGTTTCGGTTGCTCTAGAGGACCACCATCATTCCGCGCCTTCGTCCTTTCAGATTTTGCCTTGTCAAGTAAACACACAAGAAAAGGAATGAAATTCGCACTTCCAAATTTGTTGATGCATGATACTGACGAACACAACTTTTATGTATGGCAACCACATTGTAGGAGGATGGAATTGTTGGGGAACGTAGCAGAAATTCAAAAATTTTCCTACGCAACACCAAGATCTATCTATGGAGAGACCAGCAACGAGTAGAAAGGGGAGTGCATCTACATACCCTTGTAGATCGCTAAGCGGAAGCGTTCAAGTGAACAGGGTTGATGGAGTCGTACTCGTCGTGATTCAGATCACCGATGATCAAGTGCCGAACGTACGGCAGCTCCGCGTTCAACACACGTACAGCCCGGTGACGTCTCCCACGCCTTGATCCAGCAAGGAGAGAGGGAGAGGTTGAGGAAGACTCCATCCAACAGCAGCACAACGGCGTGGTGGTGGTGGAGGAGCGTGGCAATCCCGCAGGGCTTCGCCGAGCACCTACGGGAGAGGAGATGTGTCACGGGAGGGAGAGGGAGGCAACCAAAGGCCTTAGGTATGATTGCTCCTCCTTTTCCCCACTATATATAGGGCCAAGGGAGAGGGGGAGGGCGCAGCCTTGCCCCCTCCTCCAAGGAAGGGGTGCGGCTAAGGATGGGGAGGAGTCCATCCTCCCCAAGGCACCTCGGAGGTGCCTTCCCCCTTTAGGACTCTTCCCTCTCCAAGTTTCCTTGCGCATGGGCCTCTTGGGGCTAGTGCCCTTGGCCCATGTAGGCCAAGGCGCACCCCCTACAGCCCATGTGGCCCCCCGGGGCAGGTGGCCCCACCCGGTGGGCCCCCGGGACCCTTCCGGTGGTCCCGGTACAATACCGATGACCCCGAAACTTGTCCCGATGGCCGAAACAGGACTTCCTATATATAAATCTTTACCTCCGGACCATTCCGGAAATCCTCGTGACGTCCGGTATCTCATCCGGGACTCCGAACAACATTCGGTAACCACATACAAGCTTCCTTTATAACCCTAGCGTCATCGAACCTTAAGTGTGTAGACCCTACGGGTTCGGGAGACATGCAGACATGACCGAGACGTTCTCCGGTCAATAACCAACAGCGGGATCTGGATACCCATGATGGCTCCCACATGTTCCACGATGATCTCATCATATGAACCACGATGTCAAGGACTCAATCGATCCCGTATTCAATTCCCTTTGTCTATCGGTATGTTACTTGCCCGAGATTCGATCGTCGGTATACCGATACCTTGTTCAATCTCGTTACCGGCAAGTCTCTTTACTCGTTCCGTAACACATCATCCCGTGATCAACTCCTTGGTCACATTTGCGCAAATGATGATGTCCTACCGAGTGGGCCCAGAGATACCTCTCCGTTTACACGGAGTGACAAATTCCAGTCTCGATCCGCATAAAACAATAGATACTTTCGGAGATACCTGTAGTGCACCTTTATAGTCACCCAGTTACGTTGTGACGTTTGATACACCCAAAGCACTCCTACGGTATCCAGGAGTTACACGATCTCATGGTCAAAGGAAGAGATACTTGACATTGGCAAAGCCCTAGCAAACGAACTACACGATCTTTGTGCTAGTCTTAGGATTGGGTCTTGTCCATCACATCATTCTCCTAATGATGTGATCCCGTTATCAACGACATCCAATGTCCATAGCCAGGAAACCGTGACCATCTATTGATCAACGAGCTAGTCAACTAGAGGCTTACTAGGGACATATTGTGGTCTATGTATTCACACGTGTATTACGATTTCCGGATAATACAGTTATAGCATGAATAAAAGACAATTATCATGAACAAGGAAATATAATAATAATACTTTTATTATTGCCTCTAGGGCATATTTCCAACAGTCTCCCACTTGCACTAGAGTCAATAATCTAGTTCACATCGCCATGTGATTAACACTCACAGGTCACATCGCCATGTGACTAATACCCAAGAGTTTACTAGAGTCAGTAGTCTAGTTCACATCACTATGTGATTAACACTCAATGAGTTTTATGTTTGATCATGTTGCTTGTGAGAGAGGTTTTAGTCAACGGGTCTGAACCTTTCAGATCCGTGTGTGCTTTACAAATCTCCATGTCATCTCCTAGATGCAGCTACCACGCTCTATTTGGAGCTATTCCAAACAACTGTTCTACTTGGAGCTATTCTAAATTATTGCTCCATTATATGTATCCGGTCTCTCTACTCAGAGCTATCCGGATAGGTGTCAAGCTTGCATCGTCGTAATCTTTACGACGAACTCTTTTACCACCTCCATAATCGAGAAAATTCCTTAGTCCACTAGTTACTAAGGATAACTTTGACCGCTGTCCTATGATCCATTGATGGATCACTCTTGTACCCCTTGACTGACTCATGGCAAGGCACACTTTCGGTGCGGTACACAGCACGACATACTGTAGAGCCTACGTCTAAAGCATAGGGGACGACCTTCGTCCTTTCTCTCTATTCTGCCGTGGTCGAGCTTTAAGTCTTAACTTCGTACCTTACAACTCAGGCAAGAACTCCTTCTTTGCCTGGTCCATCTTGAACACCTTCAAGATCATGTCAAGGTATGTGCTCATTTGAAAGTATTATTAAGCATTTTGATCTATCCTTATAGATCTTGATGCTCAATGCTCAAATAGCTTAATCCAGGTTTTCTATTGAAAAACACCTTTCAAATAACCCTATATGCTTTCTAGAAATTCTACATCATTTCTAATCAACAACATATACTCATCAGAAATTCTATAGTGCTCCCACTCACTTCTTTGGAAATACAAGTTTCTCATAAACTTTGTATAGACCCAAAATCTTTGATCATCTTATCAAAGCGTACATTCCAACTCCGAGATGCCTACTCCAGTCCTTAGAAGGATCGCTGGAGCCAGCATACCTCTTAGCATCCTTAGGATCAACAAAAACTTTCTGATTGTATTACATACAACCTTTCCTCACGATAACCGGTAAGGAAACTCGTTTTGACATCCATCTGCCAGATTTCATAAATACAGCTAATGCTAACATGAATCCGACGGACTTTAAGCATCGCTACGGATGAGAAAAACTCATCGTAGTCAACTCCTTGAACTTGTGAAAAACTTTTCGCCAGAAGTCGAGCTTCATGGACGGTGACATTACCATCCACGTCCGTCTTCTTCTTAAAGATCCATTTATCTTAATGGCTTGCCGATCATCGGGCAAGTCCACCAAAGTCCATGCTTTGTTCTGATATATGGATACTATCTCGGATTTCATGGCTTCTAACCATTTGTCGGAATTCGGGCCCACCATCGCTTCTCCATAGCTCATAGGTTCATTGTTGTCCAGCAACATGACCTTCAAGACAGGATCACCTTACCACTCCGAAGTAGTATGTGTCCTTGTCGTCCTACGAGGTTTGGTAGTGACTTGATCCGAAGTTTCATGATCACTATCATAAGCTTCCACTTCAATTGGTGTAGGTGCCACAGGAACAACTTCCTGTGCCCTGCCACACACTAGTTGAAGAGACGGTTCAATAACCTCATCAAGTTTCCACCATCCTCCCACTCAATTCTTTCGAGAGAAACAATCCATATTGCTTTCGGATCTGAATTAGGAGGTATACCCAACTGTTTTGGGTGTCCTATGAAGATGCATTTTATCCGCTTTGGGTTCGAGCTTAATCCTGAAACTTTTTCACATAAGCGTCGCAGCCCCAAACTTTTGAGAAACGACAACTTAGGTTTCTCTAAACCATAATTCATACGGTGTCATCTCAACGGAATTACGTGGTGCCCTATTTAAAGTGAATGTGGTTGTCTCTAATGCCTAACCCATGAACGATAGTGGTAATTTGATAAGAGACATCATGGTATGCATCATATCCAATAGGGTGCAGTTGTGATGTTCGGACACACCATCACACTATGGTGTTCCAGGCGGTATTAATTATGAAACAATTTCCACAATGTCTTAATTGTGTGCCAAAACTCGTAACTCAGATATTCATCTCTATGATCTTATCATAGACATTTTATCCTCTTGTCACGATGATCTTCTACTTCACTCTGAAATTATTTGAACCATTCAATAATTCAGACTTGTGTTTCATCAAGTAAATATTCTCAACATCTACTCGAATCATCTGTGAAGTAAGAACATAACGATATTCACTGCATGCCTCAGCACTCATTGGACTGCACACATCAAAATGTGTTGCTTCCAACAAGTTGCTATCTTGTTCCATTTTACTGAAAGTGAGGCTTTTCAGTCATCTTGTCCATGTGGTATGATTTGCATATCTCAAGTGATTCAAAATCAAGTGAGTCCGAATGATCCATTTGCATGGAGTTTCTTCATGCATATACACCAATAGACATGGTTCGCATGTCTCAAACTTTTCGAAAACGAGTGAGTCCAAAGATCCATCAACATGGAGCTTCTTCATGCATTTTATACCGATATGACTTACGTGGCAGTGCCACAAATAGGTGGTACTATCATTACTATCTTTTGGCATGAAAATGTGTATCACTACGATCGAGATTCAATAAACCATTCCTTTAGGTGCAAGACCATTGAAGGTATTATTCAAAATAGAGTAACCATTATTCTCCTTAAATGAATAACCGTATTGCGATAGACACAATCCAATCATGTCTATGCTCAACGCAAACACCAAATGATAATTATTCTGGTTTAATACTAATCTTGATGGTAGAGGGAGCATGTGATGTTTGATCACATCAAACTTGGAAACACTTCCAACACATATCGTCAGCTCACCTTCAGCTAGTCTCCGTTTTATTCCGTAGCTTTTATTTCGAGTTACTAACACTTAGCAACCGAACCGGTATCTAATACCCTGGTGCTACTAGGAGTACTAGTAAAGTACACATTAACATAATGTATATCCAATATACTTCTATCGACCTTGCCAGCCTTCTCATCTACCAAGTATCTAGGGTAATCTTGCTCCAGTGGTTGTTCCCCTTATTACAGAAGCACTTAGTCTCGGGTTTGGGTTCAACCTTGGGTTTCTTCACTAGAGCAGCAGCTGAATTGCCGTTTCATGAAGTATCCCTTTGTTCCCTTACCCTTCTTGAAACTAGTGGTTTCACCAACCATCAACAATTGATGCTCCTTCTTGATTTCTACTTTCGCGGTGTCAAACATCGCGAATACCTCAAGGATCATTATATCTATCCCTGATATGTTATAGTTCATCACGAAGCTCTAGCAGCTTGGTGGCAATGACTTTGGGGAAACATCACTATCTCATCTGGAGGATCAACTCCCACTCGATTCAAGTGATTGTTGTGCTCAGACAATCTGAGCACAAGCTCAACGATTGAGCTTTTCTCCCTTAGTTTGCAGAAAATCGTCGGAGGTCTCAAACCTCTTGACGTGGGCACGAGCCTGAAATCCTAATTTCAGCCCTCAAAACATCTCATATGTTCCGCGACGTTTCGAAAACGTCTTTGGTGCCTCTACTTAAACCATTTAACTGAACTATCACGTAGTTATCAAAACGTGTATGTCCGATGTTCGCAACATCGACAAACGACGTTGGGGTTCAGCACACTGAGCGGTGCATTTAAGGACATAAGCTTTCTACTGATCGCATAATCACTACTATCAACTTTCAACTATAATTTTCTCTAGGAACATATCTAAAACGTAGAACTATAGCGTGAGCTACGACATAATTTGCAAAAGGTCTTTTGACTATGTTCAGGATAATTAAGTTCATCTTATGAACTCCCACTTAGATAGACATCCCTCTGGTCATCTAAGTGATCACATGATCCGAGTCAACTAGGCCGTGTCCGATCATCACGTGAGATGGACTAGTTAACGTCGGTGAACATCTTCATGTTGATCGTATCTACTATACGACTCATGCTCGACCTTTCGGTCTCCGTGTTCCGAGGCCATGTCTGCACATGCTAGGCTCGTCAAGTTAACCCTAAGTGTTTTCGCTGTGTAAAACTGTCTTACACCCGTTGTATGTGAACGTAAGAATCCATCACACCCGATCATCACGTGGTGCTTAGAAGCGACGAACTGTAGCAACGGTGCACAGTTAGGGGAGAACACTTCTTGAAATTTTGTAAGGGATCATCTTATTTACTACCGTCGTCCTAAGTAAACAAGATGCATAAACATGATAAACATCACATGCAATCAAATAGTGACATGATATGGCCAATATCATTTTGCTCCTTTTGATCTTCATCTTCGGGGCTCCATGATCATCATCGTCACCGGCATGACACCATGATCTCCATCATCATGATCTCCATCATCGTGTCTTCATGAAGTTGTCACGCCAACGACTACTTCTACTTCTATGGCTAACACATTTAGCAATAAAGTAAAGTAAGTTACATGGCGTTCTTCAATGACACGCAGGTCATACAAAAAATAAAGACAACTCCTATGGCTCCTGCCGGTTGTCATACTCATCGACATGCAAGTCGTGAATCCTATTACAAGAACATGATCAATCTCATACATCACATATATCATTCATCACATCCTTTTGGCCATATCACATCACATAGCATACCCTGCAAAAACAAGTTAGACGTCCTCTAATTGTTGTTGCATGTTTTACGTGGCTGCTATGGGTTTCTAGCAAGAACGTTTCTTACCTACGCAAGACCACAACGTGATATGCCAATTGCTATTTACCCTTCATAAGGACCCTTTTCATCGAATCCGTTCCGACTAAAGTGGGAGAGACTGGCACCCGCTAGCCACCTTATGCACCAAGTGCATGTCAATCGGTGGAACCTGTCTCACGTAAGAGTACGTGTAAGGTCGTTCCGGGCCGCTTCATCCCACAATACCGTCGAAACAAGATTGGACTAGTAACGGTAAGCATATTGAACAAAATCAACGCCCACAACTACTTTGTGTTCTACTCGTGCAAAGAATCTACGCAATAGACCTAGCTCATGATGCCACTGTTGGGGAACGTAGCAGAAATTCAAAAATTTTCCTACGCAACACCAAGATCTATCTATGGAGAGACCAGCAACGAGTAGAAAGGGGAGTGCATCTACATACCCTTGTAGATCACTAAGCGGAAGCGTTCAAGTGAACGGGGTTGATGGAGTCGTACTCGTCGTGATTCAGATCACCGATGATCAAGTGCCGAACGTACGGCAGCTCCGCGTTCAACACACGTACAGCCCGGTGACGTCTCCCACGCCTTGATCCAGCAAGGAGAGAGGGAGAGGTTCAGGAAGACTCCATCCAACAGCAGCACAACGGCGTGGTGGTGGTGGAGGAGCGTGGCAATCCCGCAGGGCTTCGCCGAGCACCTACGGGAGAGGAGATGTGTCACGGGAGGGAGAGGGAGGCAACCAAAGGCCTTAGGTATGATTGCTCCTCCTTTTCCCCACTATATATAGGGCCAAGGGAGAGGGGGAGGGCGCAGCCTTGCCCCCTCCTCCAAGGAAGGGGTGCGGCTAAGGATGGGGAGGAGTCCATCCTCCCCAAGGCACCTCGGAGGTGCCTTCCCCCTTTAGGACTCTTCCCTCTCCAAGTTTCCTTGCGCATGGGCCTCTTGGGGCTGGTGCCCTTGGCCCATGTAGGCCAAGGCGCACCCCCTACAGCCCATGTGGCCCCCCGGGGCAGGTGGCCCCACCCGGTGGGCCCCCGGGACCCTTCCGGTGGTCCCGGTACAATACCGATGACCCCGAAACTTGTCCCGATGGCCGAAACAGGACTTCCTATATATAAATCTTTACCTCCGGACCATTCCGGAACTCCTCGTGACGTCCGGGATCTCATCCGGGACTCCGAACAACATTCGGTAACCACATACAAGCTTCCTTTATAACCCTAGCGTCATCGAACCTTAAGTGTGTAGACCCTACGGGTTCGGGAGACATGCAGACATGACCGAGACGTTCTCCGGTCAATAACCAACAGCGGGATCTGGATACCCATGATGGCTCCCACATGTTCCACGATGATCTCATCGGATGAACCACGATGTCAAGGACTCAATCGATCCCGTATTCAATTCCCTTTGTCTATCGGTATGTTACTTGCCCGAGATTCGATCGTCGGTATACCGATACCTTGTTCAATCTCGTTACCGGCAAGTCTCTTTACTCGTTCCGTAACACATCATCCCGTGATCAACTCCTTGGTCACATTTGCGCAAATGATGATGTCCTACCGAGTGGGCCCAGAGATACCTCTCCGTTTACACGGAGTGACAAATTCCAGTCTCGATCCGCATAAAACAATAGATACTTTCGGAGATACCTGTAGTGCACCTTTATAGTCACCCAGTTACGTTGTGACGTTTGATACACCCAAAGCACTCCTACGGTATCCAGGAGTTACACGATCTCATGGTCAAAGGAAGAGATACTTGACATTGGCAAAGCCCTAGCAAACGAACTACACGATCTTTGTGCTAGTCTTAGGATTGGGTCTTGTCCATCACATCATTCTCCTAATGATGTGATCCCGTTATCAACGACATCCAATGTCCATAGCCAGGAAACCGTGACCATCTATTGATCAACGAGCTAGTCAACTAGAGGCTTACTAGGGACATATTGTGGTCTATGTATTCACACGTGTATTACGATTTCTGGATAATACAGTTATAGCATGAATAAAAGACAATTATCATGAACAAGGAAATATAATAATAATACTTTTATTATTGCCTCTAGGGCATATTTCCAACAGGAATATGTATGAAAAACGCTAAGCAGAAGGCATTTCAACAAATTGGAAGCAATGCAATCTAGACACCATATGAAAGATCCAACCAAAATCACTCTACCAAGTTAGATGTGTCTCATTATAAGTGGCACTTCAATAAATTAGAGGCAATAGATGTTTGAAATGATATGCAAGATGCAACCATTATTACACTGTCAACTTGAAGGTGTATCGTCAGAAGTGATTGATGAGGGATACACAAGAAAAGTAGTTTGATGTAAGAACATGGTTAATAGAAAGACGTAGTATGTACAAAAAACAGGAAAACATGTCATATTCACAGGTATAATGTGTTAACTAAGCAGATGAAATTTACCCTAGTTAGAAGCGTTACAAGGTAGACACCATATGCAACATGCAACCACATATCACACTGCCAAGTAAGAGCAAGCACCTATGATGGTGGTGTGGGGTAATTGCGGCCATCAACTAGAGAGCTATGTTGACTATCTTCATTTAGCCTTGTTGTTTCTTGAGAATCATGTGGGGAGGATGACACTGCACTCTTTAAACGAGTTGGGCGTCTCACAGTAACCCACTAGGGTGACTGTCTCATCATAAGTGACTGACGAGGGATACAAAAGAGCATTAGTTTGATGTACGAACATGGTTAATAGACATATGTAGTATGTATCAAAAACAGGAAGGCATGTCATTATCAAAGGTATAACGTGTAAAGTAAGCAGATGCAATTTAACCAAAGGAAGCAATACAAGCTAGACACCATATGCAACATGCAACCACATTTGACAGCACGAAGTTAAAGAAAGCACCTGGGATGGTGTGTGTGTGGCAATTGAGATCATCAACTGCAGAGCTATGTTTGCTGTCTCCAACTGCTGACACTGCACCCCTTAGAGCGCTGAAACGCTTAGTGCTTATCTTCGAATTACACTGGAGCGACTTCTGTCTTTTCTTTTCTGCATTCATCAATACTGCGTCAGATTCTGAAATACCCATGCATAAAAAAACAATAGTGTGAGTATGGAAGTGTGTCCACAATTAGTATAGTGTAAAGGTAGCAGATAGCAGGTCGGTGAGAAATAAATGACGGGAGACATATGCTAGCTCTACAACACGCATGGCACACTAAATTACTACAGGATTCTATGAAAATAACAGTCGACTGAAAACAAATAGGCTAGTCCATTTTTTCTGCACCATCCGATGTACAAAGAATGGGCAGATCACCTTCATCTACCTCCAGCTAGTCAGTGTTGACGATCTTCCTCGAAACGCCAGCGACCACCGGCCCAGTCCCCTACCTGCGCCCTCCCCTCGACCTCACCGCACCGCCGTGCTTGGCACCGCCACTAGGCCATCCATTCAAGCCCCACCGACCACCAGACCGGGAACACGCAGCTCCTGTGCCCCACACCCCTATGATAGACACCGATGTGCCGCTTCCCCGGCGAACAGGCGGACTAGGTGCTCCGCGCGCCTAAGCGGTGCTGCTTCTTTTAATTGCGGTTCGACTAACCCTGAATTGAAATCCAGGCAGGCTACTGACCTCTAGCAAAGGTGAAATAGTAAAGGAAGGAAACCTTGTGCATTTATATCATGAAGAAGATGCAGTAAGAAGCGCTCAACTAGTTTCTTTCGTGGGATGAATACAGTCTGAGCAGAGACGTAAGATTTGCACGAATAAGGGAAGAGGAGTACCTCTTTCTGCTGACAGTGTTATGTCCTCCTTCTATTTTTCCAATGATCTTCTTGTGGTTCGTTGGAAACGAGAAGTTGTGGAGGACGGTGGAGCCTTGGACGAACCCATGGCCAAGTTGTTGAGTGTGGTGCGGTGGCCGTCTGTCGGCGGCGGGGAACCAGATCCGAGGCGGTGAACAAAGACATAGCAGGAACAACTCACGGTGCGGTGGACGGTTGCGACAGTAGAGCGGCAACAATGAGGCGTAGGACGGTGTGGTCGGAGAGGTTCTGGTACGGCGCAAGTCGGCGTCGGCGTCGGTGTCGTGGAGGCAACTCTGCCTTGGCTTCAGCTGCTAAGTCCTTGAAGGCGTTGCGGTTGCGTTGGACGATGACGTCGGGGTACCGGCTCTGGCGTGATGGAGGAGGGCGGCGGTGGATTGGGCGCTATGGGGTGGAGGACAGAGGAGGCTCGGGTTTCGCAGCTGCTGTAGAGGGTGTTTTGGCGCCCACAGAGTATGAATGGGGAAACGGAGGGAGGCGGGGAACTAAGGGGGAACACTGTTTCAGTTTGGGACGCGCTTGTTTGAAATTTGGGGAAAGATACAAACTGTGCCCCCATCTAAAATTTCGGACATATTGCGGGTTGGGGGTAGGATAGTAATCTCACATGTCCCAAATGTGGGTGGGATAGATTTCGGCCGAGCGCATGGGTGTTTAGGCGCCCACGGCGTATGAATGCTTCTCGGAGGCGATTGAGACTGGCGTCTTGGTGAAGTTACAAACCTACCCCGGTTTAGACCTTTGGACATTGGGCCGATAGGCTACACTGGCCATAGTAAGGACAGTAATTTCCTACCACCAAACATTAGTCTCGTGCAGTTTTGGGTGACCAGAGGACTATTTGGCGCTTCGTTCAATATTTGGGAGCAGAAGCATTAACGTTTTCGGTTCTCTTGAATTGAACTTTCAGGATTTGTCAAACTTCACAAATCTTTACTCTTGAAAATCCTAAAGCTACGATTATTTTGGAATGGAGGGGGTACATTTGAATATACATTGTACACAACTATATATTAAAAAATATGCAACTTACCTCAGTTCATGCATGGTTCCAGATATAATCTCCATTGCAAAAAAAATTTAGACATGCGTATGAATATATATATAGCATGTTCAAATGCACAACAAAGATTGATGCCCCTTTTCCATCTACTTTAAAAATGCCATTATCTCGGGTTCAAATAGATGAATGCACTTCCTATGAATTCGAATCTTCGAAACCCCCTTTATGTTGAATTCGACTTGTATTCTGTTTCGTAGCTAGCAATTTGGAATGTATCCATGCAAGTGACAAATGTATAAAGTGCTTCACACTAACAACATGGAGTGCACTAATTAATGTTTATATATGAATTGCAAAAGCATCCACTGCCTGTATTTCAAACCGCTCCCACTCTATGGATCGATAATATGAAATAAACACATGCACATGCTAGAATTCAATAGAGTATGGGTGTCTGATAGACCAATTTTCGTCTATACACAATTTGCAAAATTCATGATCTCATCCAAAAATAATAATGCCATTTATATTTTAATTTAATGCATAGAACCGCCTTCTACACATAGATGCACTATGCATCGGCCGATTCTCACAAACACGCTATATATCTATCTATCTAACACATAAGTGCACACACTTTATATGCATCGGCATTTCTCTTTCACACATGCTCACAATCTCTCTTGGGGTGTCGGGGTGTCTCCCGCACATGCTCTCTCTATATCTCTCTCTCTCTTTCTGACTACTATGTCGTACCACTCTTTTCACTAATCTCAGTTGGAAAACACTATTTCTCTCACATGCATATATACACACGCACGGTCTCTACTAGCCCTCTATACGCACATATATGTGCCTACGTGTCTCCCGCACGCACATTATCTTTAGGACTCTCTCGCATACATTGCGCCCCCAGACAGACCTCTCTCTTAGTAGTTGGCAGACATGATTCCATCATATCATTCGGTAGGATATCCCTGACTGTTAGGCTGGATGGTAATATGAGGCAAAGTTTTACCCTAGTTCGGACCCTTGCAGTTGAGGAAAAAGCCTACTCCTGGTACTGTATATTAGTAATAGGGGTGTGTACAAAGTACACGTGAATACCAGGTATTGTGCGTTTGTGTATACTATCGATGAACTAGCCCCCAAGCTTCTATAATATACTGGGGGCCTAGGGTTACAAATCATATATAGCCTGCTTAACACCAGTGGGGATAGAGTCCTCCGCGACTCTGGTAGCCTCGTGTTGTACGCCGAGTCCTCCACATGGGTCTTTGTATAACGCGTCTCGGTCCAACCTATGTGGCGTAGGATGGAACCGACCCATGAGTTCTCATGTTGACCCACCACAACTAGAAATGATGTGCCCACCACGCCACACACGCAATCGGCCACGAAGAAAATAAGCATATACAATAGTACAATGTTATACATGAAAGTTAATTGCATGGTGGATCCGAAAACATTTGTTCTGCATTGTGAATGTTTATATATTCTCCTAAATATTAGTCACGGGAAAGAGAAATGAAGGGCATATCTCTCCTTGTCTCCATCGGACACCCCCTCTTTCTATACCACTTTCACGTACGCACACAAACTATCTCTCGGCCCTCTAAAAGTATGCATGCCCACGACGCATTCACGCGTGACAGTCACTGTATTTCAAGCTAAAGCACTATACGGTCACTTGGCTTCAGAATATGCTCATTACGGTCACTGTATACATTCTCGTGGTGATCATACGTTATCTAGCTCATGATACGTTTCCGTATTTTCTTGATGACACTGACGGACTTTGCATTTGATGTGTGCTCTGTATTTTGTTGACGACACTTATGGTCATTGTATTTGAAGTGAAAGCACGATATGGTCACTGGACTTCAGAATAAGCTCATCACGGTCATCACATACATTTTGTCGTGCTAACCAACATGTGGTTGGATCGTTAGGAGGACACTGGTTTCTCGAGCTGACCAGGGTTAAAGTCCCGGTGCTCGCATTTATCCAGGGTTAATTTAAGTATTTTCCGGTGATGTGCGTTCAGTGGGAGCAGACGTTCCACTCGACTATGAGGCACCTAGGGTGACTTCGTAAAATCTCAAGATCATATGCTGGCTCACTCTCTTGAAGGTGCTCATAGGGGTAGGGTCTGCGTGTGTGGGCTTATAGCGGTGAGTGCTTCCGCGTGTATATGAGCCCTTGCATCTGTATCGTGTTAAAAAATACATGTCATGATTATACGGCTAATGGCTCACCCGTACAAGTCCGTATTTTGTTGATGACACAATCAATTGACCAGTCAAACGTTCCACGTGGCGCAACTAGTGTTGCACCATCAGGGCGCATAACCATGGGGCCCACCTGTCAGCCCGTATATGAAAGAAAGAAATGGTAGTTTGAGTCTGTACTGTGTTAATAAAATACATTTGAGGGTGATCATATGGTCACTGGCTCACCATACAGCTCCGTAATTTGTTGATGACATGATCAATTGACCAGTCAAATGGTCCACATTCAGCAGCGCACATTACCATAGGGCCCACCCGTCAGCGCGTATATGAAGGACAGAAATGATAATAAATTAGTGGTCGGTGGGTATTCAAAATCCTGAGACCTCTGGTTGGCAGTCGCCGGCAGTGGGGGCGCGTTGATTGGGCGGTGGGGTGGGAATCGCCGGAGAAAAAGCTCGATGCATGGGGACTAGAGGGATGGCCGGTGCAGCAGCGGACCAGCGGTGGGGAGTGGTTTCGGGGCGGGTGATGAGGTGTGGCGGCGCGGGCCGACCGCGGGCGGCGAGGGCCGGCCGTTCGGCCGGTGGTGGCTGGCGGCTCAGGGGGGGTGGAGTTTGATGATAAACTGCAGGCCCTTGATTTCGTATCCAACGGCTGGAAAATCTAATGACCAGAGATGAAAAACTTAGTCAACTGACATGTAGCCTCACCCATCACGTACACATGCACACAAACAAGACACACACGCATGCAGGCATGCAACACTGACACGTACACATACACTCACGAACACACGCACATACACACACATGCATGGAACACTGAAACTTACCCTTGCACGCATGCAACACTCGCACACCTGCATGCACACAACACATGACGCAAGACACACGCTCAACCTATACGTGCATGCACCCTTCGGTAAGGACATCGATTGTTATGGGTAATAATCCTATCTGTGATAAGCATAACATTGATGTTTGCAGCGGTCTTTATGAATCAGAACCTATCGAACGGGCTATCAACATAGTAGGCTTATCTACATGAAAAAGATGGCGTCACACTTAATGAACAATCATCGGTTTATGAAATGCCCGCTTCTGACCGCCCTGGCCCACCAAAGGTTCCTCTGCTATGTGCTACCTGCATCGGGTCACTGACATGCAGGCAATGTACCCAAAGAGCCCACATGTCAGTGGAAGAACGACGCTGTGTCCTACGTCAGAGTCGAGGGCGCCACTCGCTGCACGCTGTAACATCCCAAATTTTCAATTTGGAATGTTATACATAGATCATCATTTCATATCATATTTTATTGCATTTTGGGTTTGATCCTAGAAATTCTAAGCAACTCAAGGACCCACGGAGAGAGTTGGGGATTTCGAAAATTTCCTATTTGAGTTTCTCAAATTTTGGAAATAGGATCATTTGATTTTATTTATTTTATATTCAATTATTTCAATTATAAAAATATGAGAGAGTAAATAAAATGACTTTCCCAAAATAAAGAAATATTTAGGATTTACTAATAAAATCAAATAAGATTTTATTTTGGATTTTATTGCTATTTTATTTGAATTTCGGAAAAATGCATGTTTTTAAAAATTGCATTTAGGCCCCAAATAAATGTTCTTCTTGGCCGGCTTGATTTTAGAAGTCGGGGAAAATTTATTTCAGGATTTTTGGAGTCCGTTTAGTATTTCTTTGTTTTATTTTCTGTGTGAAATCTATTTTAAAAAAAGTCCGAACCGACCTTGGGCCGTATCCGGCGAGGACTCCGCCTGGCCGGAGGTCTTTATATACCATGCCCGGGCTGACCCCCAGCCAAAGCCCCCGCCGCCCCAGCCCACCTGCGCTCGCGGCCCGAACCCTAACCCTAGCCGCCGCCCGTCGCCGTCGCCTGCCGCTGCCGCTGCCGGAGCCGCCGCCGCTGCCGCCGGACCCACCGCCGAGGTTGACCCCGCCGCCGCCGTTTTTTTTAGAAAAACCGTTCGGTTTTTCCGTCGGTTTTTCGTCGGTTTTTTTAGATCCGTTTTTTATTAGATCATTTTTTTAGGTTTAGGTTAATTAGCGAGCGTTCATCGTTTAGATCCAGATAACGAACGTTCGTTCGTTAATCTGTTCGTCGTTTTTCTTTTTCTCGGATTTATTCCATGATTTTTCTGATCGTGATTTCTGATCCGATTATCGTTTTAGTTTAACTTTTCGCTCGTTTATCAAAATCAGGCGATTCAAGTGCCTAGAGTTTCGTCTCGAAACCCTCTTTCCGTTTAAGCTACTCAAACAAGTCTTTGCCACTGTAAAATTTTGACTTAGGTTCAGATTAGTAAACGAAGCTTGTTTCTTTAGCAGTTTGATCTTCGTTGCTTTGTTCGATTTGATTCTTTTTGCCAACCGGAGTTCTTAAGTTGAATTTTCTAGTTAGATCTCTTATTTGAGTTTTAACTGTGCATTAGAAGAGTACTTATTGTATGCTTGTTTGTTTGTTTGCTTGCGATAGAGTACCCGGATTGCGCCGCTTGCCACTTTGAATCCCAAGGTTTCGCATATCATCAGCAAGGCAAGTAACACTTTGATCATATCCCTTTCATACCCAGTTTTTATGCATCAGATCAATCCTCAAACAATTGCATGATTAGGATCTAATTATTATGTGGGTTTTTGGGAACTAGATGAGGTAGTACCTATTACCTGTTTTATTATCAAACCCTTGGGAGTTACTTCTATGTTTGCTTATATTGCCATGCTATGCTAGTAGACGTGGATTGGGTGAGTGATTTTCCATGACAAATGTGAGATTGTTAATTAATGGTTTATTTAAGGTGGCAACTTTAATACACTTCTGGGTGGATTGAGGTACCTGGGTATTCTAGGATTGCCTGTTTGTTTTGGACTGCCACCCAGGCTCAAAGGGATCATAAGATTATTCATGCTAGAAACTTCCGTGTGCAGCCGCTATTATGGGCTCTAGCATAGCTGAGTAAGTCGTGCAAACTCTTACAGTGGTAGACTAGCAGATCGTAAGGTGCTAGCGCTTCTGAAAGACTATGTCTCGGTCATCCGTTTCTCAAACACCATGCAGTGCGAGAAAACAAACAAAGGCGATCGAGTCTCGTGGGGAAAAGTGCGCAACCTCTGCAGAGTGTACAAACTAATCATGATTAGCCGTGTCCCCGGTTATGGACGTTTTGAGTATCTAGTACTTGGATTATCATGTGAATCTCATCATGTTACTTTAATTAATATTGTTGGGTTTTAACGATGATGCTTAATTGGGATTGAGAATGCTGTTAACCATTCTCAATGTTTAATAACTACCATGATAGTTAAATAAAATTTATTCCTTTGCAGTAGGGAAAAACTGGCTTTATGCAAAACTGTAACCATAGAGCTTTGCACCAGCCATATATGCATGTAGAATAGCCGTGTCATTTCATTATTCTCTATGTGTTACATTGCCAGCATATTCCATGTGCTGGCCCGTTTTCGGGCTGCAACGTTCATGTTGCAGACTTTTCAGACAACGAGTAAGATGTTATAGGATCGTGGTCCTATACTCAGTGATGTGTTGGAGTTGATGGACTCACTTATCTTCCAACTCTTCCGATGTTATCGTTATTAGATGGCCTTAAGCCATATTTATTGTAATAAGCTCTCTTTTGAGCCATTCGATGTAATAAGTGTGTGATTGCCACTCTGTTATAAATCCTTCAAGTACTGTGTGTGTCAGTATTACTAATCCAGGGATGACACTGATGCACAGAGATCAGACTGTTTGAGGTTTGGTTGCTACAAGATGGTATCAGAGCACACACTAACTGTAGGACACGACCACTAAGCGAAAGCCCTAGAATCACTACTCCCTCTTCTCATTTCTGACTCCTCATCTTTTCTACTCTCTTTTAGGATGGCGGATGCAAGGAGCAAGTTCACGCAACCGGATGAAGATACACCCTTTGGACGACACCTGAAGGAAGTCACTAGATACCTGAACATCGGAGTACCAAGATTCACCGGGACCTACAACGCCACATTACCTGAAGAAGAGCGCTGGATGATTCATGTACAAGTTCCAGGAAGGACGTTCATGCCCATCACTGATCCCATAGAGTTTTCCTTTGATGCACCAACCCGGAGTCTAGGAAAGAGCATGGCAGCCCACATCACCATGGGACGTATTGGAGAAGTTTACCACAAGGAGCTTAAGGATACTATCTACCAGATTTGTGGGCGCCGAGATGGGCAATGGGAGATGATCAGCACCAGGAAGGATAGATCAATTGCAGCTTTCATCCAAGAGTTAAACCAGCACATTCGACGCCAGGAGAACCAGATGTGCATAGGCATGATGGATCTGAAGAAGGCCATGACCAAGATCAGGGAACTGGAGGAAGAACTCAAGTCTACACACGATGGATATGAGGAGGAAATAGCAACACTAGTGGAGAAGAGCGATGATTTGAAGAAGAAGCTGAAAGTATTTATGGGATTCCCCGCAATAGAAGGAGAAGATGAAGATTTCACATGTCCAGAGAACTACATTATCATTGACGACACCGACTCAGACCCAGATGATAGTGATGATGACTATGTTGATGAAGCTGGAGTGGAAATCATGGAGTCTTCATCGGAGCAGTTTTTCTAGTCGACCACCATAACAGTAGTAGTATTTCCCCCATGTATCTAGTATAGTCCGAGCACTTTCGTAACAATAGTTAGACCGTTGTATTGCCCTTGTTTGAATTGATTCAAGTGATTTTGATTGAAATTTGTCTCATGTGCATATGGGTAGTGTTTTCCCTCTAGACCTCATTCTATTCTATATTTTCATCTTTTCTAAACCCTCAGATGCCTCCGAGACGTGACAACGGATTTGCTTTCCCACCGGAGCTCACTCAGTTGATCCAGCAGCAGAATGCCCTGATGCAGTTGTTAGTCCAGAATCAGAATCAGGGGAACAACAACAACAACAACAACAACAACAACAACAACCCACCACCACCACCACATGTTCATCACTTGACTCGTTTCCTTAGGCTGAATCCGCCGGTGTTTTCCAGTAGCACCGAGCCGATAGTTGCAGATGATTGGCTTCGCAATACAGCCATAGAGTTGACCACTGCAGGATGCACAGATGCGGAGAAGGTGCGATTTGCCGCACACCAGCTTGATGGACCCGCAACATCATGGTGGGAGAATTTCACAGCCACCTATCTAGTAGACATTGTCACATTGGATCAGTTTCAGCAGGCTTTTCGTACTGTCCATGTTTCAGCACGAGCAATGGCCATGAAGAAGCGTGAGTTTCGCAATCTACGCCAAGGAGGACGTACAGTTGGCCAGTATGTAACTTTAGTAAGCTAGCGCGGTATGCCCCAGATGACGTTGCTACGGATGCAGCTAAGCAGGAGAAGTTTCTGGAAGGACTGAATGATGAGCTGAGCATGCAGTTGATGGTAGCAAGTTTTAACAACTACCAGGAGATGGTAGATCGTACTCTTATGATTGATGGGAAGCAGTAGCAGATTGAGAACCGCAAGAGGAAGTATGGACAAGGGAAGTACAATTCTGGACCTCAGCAGAAGCCACGTTTTACCCCGAAGTCGAGAGGACAATTTCAGCATACCCATGGAGGAGGTAGTTTGCATAATCACAATGGTCCCAAGGATGGTAATGGGAATGGGGGAAGCAACGGCCAGAACTGTACCAACCCATCAACCCCAGCCAAGAAAGATTTGAGCCAAGTCACTTGATTTAAGTGTCAGAAGACGGGACATTACGCCAATGAATGTCCCGAAGGCTAGAACGGAAATGGCAATGGAAGCTCGGAGAAGAAGCCGAACCCTTTCAATAGGGGACAGGTGAACCACGTTAACGTGGAGGAGGTTGAATCTCAGCCAAATGCAGTAATAGGTAAGTTTATGATTAAGTCATTTACAGCACTTGTTCTTTTTGATACTGGTGCATCGCATTCATATATATCAAGGGGTTTTGTGGATAAGTACAAACTGCCAACCCAAGCCCTTAGGTCACCCATGTTAGTAACCTCGCCTGGAGCTGAGTATATGGCTAGCCTATGGTGTGATCAGTTACCATTAAGGATTGGTAGCTACTTGTTTCCCTCGGACCTAATAGTATTGGAATCGCAAGGATTGGATGTGATATTAGGCATGGGTTGGTTATCGAAGTATGGAGGAAACATTGAATGCGCCAGTAAGACAATTTTTCTTACAATGCCATAAGGAAGAAGGATCAAGTATGTATCCCAGCATGAGCCGAGGAGGACACAAGTAAACTCGTTGACAGGAGTTGTACAGGAAGAAGTACCAGTGGTGAAGGATTTCCCTGACGTGTTTCTAGAGGAGTTGCCAGGCATGTCACCAGATAGAGACATTGAGTTTTTGATTGAGCTTTTGCCAGGAACATGGCTAATATCGAAGAGACCATACACAATTCCTGCAAAGGCCTTGGAAGAGAATAATAAGCAGATCAAGGAGTTACTAGATAAAGGATACATTCGCCCAAGTTCTTCACCTTGGGGATCACCAGTACTTCTAGTGGAGAAGAAGGATCGATATTTAAGGATGGTTGTCGATTATCGAGGATTGAATGTAGTAACAATCAAGAACAAGTACCCACTGCCGATGATCAATGATTTGTTTGACCGATTGCAAGGAGCTAAGGTATTTTCCAAGATCGATTTGCGATCAGGATAGCATCAATTGAAGATTCGAGAGCTGGATATACCTAAGACGGCTTTTACCACCAAGTATGGCCTGTACGAGTACACCGTTATGTCATTTGGTCTGACTAACGCACCTGCCTATTTCATGAACATGATGAACAAGGTGTTTATGGAATTTCTGGATAAGTTTGTCGTGGTGTTCATTGATGATATCTTGGTCTACTCGAAGAACAAAGAGGAGCATAAGGAGCATTTGCGTTTGGTACTCGAGAAGCTTAGAGAACACCAGTTATACGCCAAGTTCAACAAATGTGAGTTTTGGTTGAACAAAGTTGGCTTCCTCAGACATGTTATATCTGGAGAAGGTATAACAGTAGACCCCACCAAAGTTGTCACCGTGACAAACTAGGAAGCACCAACAACGGTTGGAGAGATCCGGAGTTTTCTTGCACTCGCAGGATATTACCGGAGATTTATTGAGAACTTCTCGAAGATTGCGAAGCCTATGACAGAATTGTTGAAGAAGGATACCAAGTTCAATTGGACTGAGGAGTGTGAGGCCAGTTTCCAGGAGTTGAAGGAACGTTTGGTTACCTCACCAGTGTTGATTCTACCCGATCAGAGTAAGGATTACGAGGTGTATTGCGACACTTCACGTCGAGGACTTAGAGAAGTACTTATGCAGGAGGGTAGAGTTGTTTCGTATGCTTCACGACAGCTGAAACCTCATGAGTTGAATTATGCCACACATGATTTGGAGTTATCAGCCGTAGTGCATGCATTGAAGACGTGGAGACATTTTCTCATCGAAAATCATTGTGAAGTGTACACAGATCACAAGAGTTTGAAGTACATTTTCACGCAGAAGGAGTTGAATCTCAGGCAAATGAGATGGTTGGAGCTCATCAAAGATTATGATATGAGATTGCATTACCACTCAGGAAAGGCTAATGTAGTAGCCGACACGTTGAGCCGTAAGAGCCATGTCAATACACTTATGACTGGAGAGTTACCGAAGGAGTTAGCCGAGGACCTTCGTGAGCTTTGTTTGGAAATAGTTCCGAAAGGCTATGTAGCAGCATTGGAGATTCAGTCTACCTTGATGGATAAGATCAGAGAAGCTCAGAAGACTGACAAGGAAATTGCTGATATAAAGGAGAGGATGAGCAAAGGCAAAGCTAAGGGATTTCATGAATATGAGCACGACACCTTATGGTTTGAAGACCGTGTTTATGTGCCTAATGACCCGGAGATCAGGAAGTTGATTCTGCAAGAGGCCCATGATTCACCGTATTTGATTCACCTAGGAAATACCAAGATGTATTTGGATTTGAAGGACACTTTTTGGTGGACCGGAATGAAGAAGGATATCGCGGAATATGTAGCAGTTTGTGATGTATGTCAGAGAGTAAAGGCAGAGCACCAGAAGCCAGCAGGACTGTTGCAACCATTGCCGATACCCAAATGGAAGTGGGATAAACTAGGCATGGATTTCATTACGGGATTGCCCAGGACTCGTTCAGGCCATGACTCGATTTGGGTTATAGTCGATCTTTTGACGAAGGTAGCACATTTCATCCCAGTGAAGACCATTTACTCCAGTGCTAAGTTGGCTAAGATATACATGACTAGGATCGTATGTCTGCATGGAGTTCCAAGGAGCATTGTATCAGATAGAGGAACCCCAGTTTACCTCAAAGTTCTGGAATCAGTTGCATGAAACCTTGGCAACCAGACTAGAGTTCAGTACAACTATTCACCCGCAGTCAGATGGGAAGACAGAGAGAGTTAATCAGATTTTGGAAGATATGCTAAGAGCTTGTGCCCTAGATTACGGATGAAGTTGGGATGACAACCTGCCATATGCAAAGTTTTCTTACAACAACAGTTATCAATCAAGTTTGAAGATGGCCCCTTTCGAAGCCTTGTACGGAAGGAGGTGTAGGACCCCGTTGTCATGGGATGAAGTTGGATACCGCCAGTTGTTTGGACCGGATTTGATTAAGGAGTCTGAACGGAAGGTGAAGTTGATTCGCGATAGACTAAAAGAAGCCCAGTCCAGGCAGAAGAGCTATGCAGATTCAAAATGCAAGGAGACAGTTTACGAAGTCGGAGACAGAGTCTATCTTCGTGTATCTCCACCTCGAGTGATTAAGCGCTTTGGAGTTAAGGGAAAGCTAGCGCCACGTTTTGTGGGACCATACAAAGTTTTGGAGCGTATGGGAGAAGTTGCCTACAAGTTGGAATTACCCGAAGGATTGTCAGCAGTTCATGACGTATTCCACGTGTCCCAGTTGAAGAAGTGCCATGCAGAGATGGCTGATATACCGCTGAGAGATACAGTGCCACTAGAGGCGATTCAGTTGGACAATGATTTGACCTATGAGGAGAAACCAGTCAAGATTCTTGAGTATGCCAGCCGAGTCACCCGCATTAAGGTTATCAAATTTTGCAAAGTTCAGTGGAGCCACCACACCGAAGATGAAGCCACCTGGGAGCAAGAGGAAGATCTACTGAAGGACCACCCTCGCCTATTTTCTAGCCAACCCGAATCTCGAGGGCGAGATTCATCTTAAGGGGGGTAGGTTTGTAACATCCCAAATTTTCAATTTGGAATGTTATACATAGATCATCATTTCATATCATATTTTATTGCATTTTGGGTTTGATCCTAGAAATTCTAAGCAACTCAAGGACCCACGGAGAGAGTTGGGGATTTCGAAAATTTCCTATTTGAGTTTTCTCAAATTGTGGAAATAGGATCGTTTGATTTTATTTATTTTATCTTCAATTATAAAAATATGAGAGAGGGAATAAAATGACTTTCCCAAAATAAAGAAAATATTGAGGATTTAGTAATAAAATCAAATAACATTTTATTTTGGATTTTATTGCTATTTTATTTGAATTTAGGAAAAATGCGCGTTTTTCAAAATTGCATTTAGGCCCCAAATAAATGTTCTTCTTGGGCCGTAACCGACCTTGGTCCGTAACCGGCCAGGACTCCGCCTGGCCGGGGGTCTTTATATATCGCGCCTGGGCCGACCCCCATCCCAAGCCGCCGCCGCCCCAGCCCACCCGCGCCCGCGCCCCAAACCCTAACCCTAGCCGCCGCCCTCCGCCGCCGTCGCCGCCGTCGCCGCCGCCGCCGCCTGCCGCTGCCGCTGCCGCCGCCCCGCGCCGCCGTCGCCGCCTCCGTCGGACCTGCCGCCGAGGTTGACCCCGCCGCCGTCGTTTTTTTAAGAAAAAACATTCGGTTTTTCCATCGGTTTTTTAGATCGGTTTTTTTATTAGATCGGTTTTTTTGGTTTAGGTTAATTAGCGAGCGTTTGCTCGTTCATTCGTTTTAATGAACGCGTTCATCATTAAGATCAAGATAATGAACGTTCGTTCGTTAATCTATTCGTCGTTTTTCTTTTTCTCGGATTTATTCCGCGATTTTTCTGATCGTGATTTCTGATCCGATTTTCATTTTAGTTTAACTTTTCGCTCGTTTATCAGAATCACGCGATTCAAGCGCCTAGAGTTTTGTCTCTAAACCCTCTTTCTGCTTAAGCTACTCAAACAAGTTTCTGCCACTGTGAAATTTTGACTTAGGTTCAGATTAGTAAACAAAGCTCGTTTCTATCGCAGTTTGATCTTCGTTGCTTTGTTCGATTTGATTATTTTTGCCAACCGGAGTTCTTAAGTTGAATTTTCTGGTTAGATCTCTTTTTTGAGTTTTAACTGTGCATTAGATGAGTACTTATTGTATGCTTGTTTGTTTGTTTGCTTGCGATAGAGTACCCGGATTGCGTCGCTTGCTACTTCAAATCCCTAGGTTTCGCGGATCATCAGCAAGGCAAGTAACACTTTGATAATATCCCTTTCATACCCAGTTTTTATGCATTAGATCAATCCTCAAACAATTGCATGATTAGGATCTGATTAATATGTGGGTTTTTGGGAAGGAGATGAGGTAGTACCTATTACCTGTTTTATTATCAAACCCTTGGGAGTTACTTCTATGTTTGCTTATATTGTCATGCTATGCTAGTAGACGTAGATTGGGTGAGTGAGTTTCCATGACAGATGTGAGATTGTTAATTAATGGTTTATTTAAGGTGGCAACTTTAATACACATCTGGGTGGATTGAGGTACCTGGGTATTCCAGGATTGCATGTTTGTTTTGGACCGCCACCCAGGCTCAAAGGGACCATAAGATTATTCATGCTAGAAACTTTCGTGTGCAGCCACATGCTATTATGGGCTCTAACATAGCTGAGTAAGTCGTGTGAACTCTTACAGTGGTAGACTAGAAGATGTAGGGGATGTTGGTGGTACGGTCTACCCAATCGTAAGGTGCTAGCGCTTCTGAAAGACTATGTCTCGGTCATCCGTTTCTCAAACACCATGCAGTGCGAGAAAACAAATGGAGGCGATCGAGTCTCGTGGGGAAAAGTGCGCAACCTCTGCAGAGTGTACAAACTAATCATGATTAGCCGTGTCCTCGGTTATGGACGTTTTGAGTATCTAGTACTTGGATTATCATGTGAGTCTCATCATGTTACTTTAATTAATATTGTTGGGTTTTAACGATGATGCTTAATTGGGATTGAGAATGCTGTTAACCATTCTCAATGTTTAACAACTACCATGATAGTTAAATAAAATTTATTCCTTTGCAGTAGCGAAAATCTGGCTTTATGCAAAACTGTAACCATAGAGCTTTCCACCAGCCATATATGCATGTAGAATAGCCATGTCATTTCATTATTCTCTATGTGTTACATTGCCAGCATATTCCATGTGTTGACCCGTTTTCGGGCTGCAACGTTCATGTTGCAGACTTTTCAGACGACGAGTAAGATGTTATAGGATCGTGGTCCTATACTCAGTGATGCCGTCGGAGTTGATGGACTCACTTATCTTCCAAGCCTTCCGCTGTTATCGTTATTAGATGGCCTTAAGCCATATTTATTATAATAAGCTCTCTTTTGATCCATTCGATGTAATAAGTGTGTGATTGCCACTCTTTTATAAATCCTTCATGTCAGCATTACTGATCTAGGGATGACACTGATGCACAGAGATCAGACTGTTTGAGGTCTAGTCGCTACACACGCCCGGCTGAACACGTCTCCTTGCCGCATTCAAACGCCTCGATGAAACCCGCCCGTGTGGAAGCCGAGAAACCCACTCTGCACACACGTCCATTCATGACCGGGCCGGCATTAAACGCAACGCCAGCCGAGCTCCTCCCGTCCGCCGTCTATTTAATCTCCTATTTAAACGAGGCCAAACACCGGCCAAGAATCACACACCTCCGCCGCTCCCCTATGTCCTCCTTCACCATTTTGTCCACTCTTACTATGGCTTACGAAGAGTAGTTATTTCGCATCCAAGCTGGCTGGGTGGCCCATCGAGCCCACCTGATACGAGCTATGCAGCTCGCTGATCCACCGCCCTCCCCTCCCCCGACGAAGCCAGTTGCTGCCCCAAGCGGGCGCGCGGTTCAGCAACTCGCTGCTCCAGGCCAGCTTGACGAGGAGCATCGCACATGCGTCGTTGCTGCCGACCACGCCGCTGCCTTGTAGCGTGTCTCCCGTTTCTGTGGCCTAGACTCCCATGCCGGCAGCCGCGCCATGCAAGCAGCGACAAAAGTCGGGTGCACGGAGAGTGACGAGTTGGTGGCCAGCGCCTCCACGTCTGCCACCATCATCGATGAGAAGTAGAACACGGGAGGCCGCCGCTGCTTGGGTCCCATGAATTCCACCACGGAGGCGACGCCAGCATACACAAGAGGTGTCTTGCTGGATCCTTTTATTGCGAGGACCTTCGTCGACCCCGCATGGGCTCCACGGAAGCGGGGAAGCCCCCTTCCACCATCATCTTCGGCATCAGCCAATGATATCAGTTGGGTAGTGGGGAAGTGAACCATCCTTTGCGCTGAAGCATATACCTCTAGGGCTCCCGGCGGTCCGGTGATCTTGCTGCCGGACATGAGGAACACAAATTGATCGGCGGGTGACCATTTAGGCCAGGTATTATATACATGTGTTGTCCAGAACTAGCACCGCGTAGTTCATTTGAATGTATGAAATCCATCATGTTTGTATAAAAATCCGGTATTTTATATGATTACTGTCGTTGTTTATATGAAATATCGTCGTTGTGTTTGTGCGAATTTTGTCCAGTTGGTTGAGTTGTTCTCATAGTGTGTGCGGCTACGGTTGGATGGCGTAATTTGCGGGCCGCCTGTCGGTCTACGGGCGGCTCGGGCGCGTGGTCAGACAAAAAAACACAGCTCGTGCGAGCTCGTCTCCAACATGCGCGCTGGAGGATGCATGAGCACCCGAGCCATTCCTCGTTCATCGGTGGCAAAGGCACCGGTGGACAAAAGGGTCGCCAATATTTTGGCTACCCTGGCCAAGATCCAAACAACCCCTCCCAACAGATTCAAATCCCTCGTTCGCCGTGGAATTTTGCCATGTGTTGTTTTCATGGACTAGCAAGATGCCCGTGCATTGCACGGAACATCAAGATGCATTTTTTTGCAAAACACCTGTTGTGATTGATCCACGCAGGAGTATTCCCATTTTGTAAAAACTAATGATATCTTAGGAATCTTATCGGATAAATGGTATCTCGAGAATTTTATCGGACTCCATTTTTGTATACAAGGCCACAAACCCATATTACAGGTACCAAGGCAAACATTAATGTCTTCTAAGTCAATGTTGCAAGCCACCTTGTTTCCTTGTTTACCGTGTAAATTAATGTGTATTCTTCTCTTTCATGCACATCAAGCCAATGCTCACACTCCCGCATGCATGCGTTATGTTACAAAAGAGGCAAACCATGTGGAGCCTACCTTAGAGGCAAGGCTTTATACACTGGAGTACTTTTGATGTGTCCCGTCAACTCACAGAACGAGGAGAAGCTTGCTTAGTACGCCGTCTCCCCCGCCCACGGGCGCAGTGGCTCGTAGGATGAGGTGAAGCTTGCTTACTAGTAGTAGTACTATTGTACGCCTTACGCCCGCTCCCTCGCCCACGCGCGCGGTGGCTCGCAAGACGAGGAGAAAATTTTACTACTCCCTCCATGTACTCCTCGTCCCTACTACCTTGGTTAGAGAGATTATCATATTGTTTGGAATATATATGTCCTTTAGTACTCCCTCCATTTACTTATACAAGGCCACTATAAAGAAACACATTTTGCATCTATACAAGGCCACAAATAGTAATCGTGACAAAAGTTACTACTCCCTCCTTTCCAGTTTATGGCCCAATTTCAAAATCTCTCCAACCAAGTTAGACGGTGAGTGGTCGAGTTAATTTCGTAGTTTGCACAAGTAATTACTACACTCGTTTTCTCAATAAGTTATGGTTACCGAGGCATTAATTAGAACGAATGCATGAATGACCACTAAATTTCCATGAACTTCTACATGCATTGGTGAGTTTTCTCTTGACATTGCTTGCATCGGATGATCTAACGCACCTCGAAATCCAACATGTGATGGTACTACTACTAGTAGTAGAATTGAGACTTATAAAACAGAAAAATAAATGTTTTTTACATGAGCCCTATAAACCCTAGTGGGTATGTACTCCGTAAAATCAGATTTTCCCAAAACTAAGTCGCTCAACCTTTATTTTCTTGTTTCCCTTCCTGCCTCCTTGCCTCGAACAGACTATGACAAACTCCCCTGCCTGCCACATGGGAAAATACCCACCCTCGCCTTTTTTAGTCCGCGTTTGTATCGATGGATCGGGTGAAGCATCAAAAAGCCAAGCTGTGTCTTGTACTCCTCCGTCGATGCTCGATTTCATGAATTCTGTACTTCCGATCGCCAACATGTGGGACACATAGCAACCGGGTCGACGTGTCAAGCACCAAATAACAGTGCAGAACAGCAGGGGGGCGCACCCAGTCGTACCGCCCCAGTAGTAGTAATGAGCAATGAGACATAAAATCACAATGCCGCACCTTCCTAGACGGACGAAGCAACCACTATTTCACACTTTGGTTCGCCATCATCTCAAACCACGTAGTATTGCTTCTGCCTCAAGAGGGACACGCGCATCGCCTTAGTACATCATGACACGTGGGACCGCATGACAGGCCATGCTCCCCAGCCGATCGCTCGGTAAAATCACCTCATTTTTACTATACTTCCTCCGTATCGGTTTACATGGCATGCACGTCATTCTAGGTTGAGAATTTAACTGGCTATATATGTGATGAATAGTATATGTTTAGAAACTACATCCGCTTAAGAATCCAATGATATACTTTTTGTGACATAGTAACTCATATTTAGTTAGTCAAATGAATGACCTAGAACTACGTGCACGCCCTATAAACCAGGACACCTAAAAAAATGAGACGGAGAGGGTAGTTCAGTACGTATTTTTTAGATCAATATAGTCGGGATTCACCAAGGAGCAAAACCAAGTGGTAGGCTGCTCCTATCGTGTTGGCGTAGCAACTCAAGCAGGGTCAGCCCGCACACGAAATGGCGAAACACTTAATAGGGCCCCTTTGGCTGACATGTGGCTCATCCACCGTCTTGTTCCACGTGCGATGCACCAAATTATAGTTCAGAGCAGCGGTTGGAATTGGAGGCACCCCAGTCGTAGCGCCGCAGTAGTAGAAAATGAGCTATGAGAGGTCAAATCACAAAGCCCCACCTTTCCCACATTAAGCTGGACGGACGAAGCAACCATCATTTCACTCTAGGGCGCAAGAGCATAAAGAAAAGAGAAAACCAATGATGCGTGCGGCAGCTACCTAGGGCACCCTAGGGTAGGGGTCTCCACTACAGATCCTTTTTTTGAAAGTGCCTTCACTACAAATCGGCTTCTCCCTCGTCCTCTTGAAGAAAACCGATGATGCATGCGGCGGTAGGGTTTGTAGGAGTACTACAGCGTGTGGGGCCACGTCATAGTAAACGGGAGAGGGATTGAGTTCGAGTCGACGCCTTAAATAAGTGTGGGCCGCTTGGTTTTACGGGAACGAGGCATCATTTTGGGTTCGCGGACCAGTGGAGATATAGTACATACAAAAATTTGTGGACGTAGGTTCAACCGAAAGGCAATGATGCATGGGCCCTGCATTTTCATATGCCCGGGGCTGCATGAAATTTGCTACTCTACTCAAAACTAGTAATGTACACATGCATTGAACACATGATATTTCAAAACCAAGTTATGAATAAATACACACTATAGCATGTAAAGATTTTAGTAATATGCATGATGTAGATGTTCTTTTAGTTCTTATAGTTCATCTCATTCAAAATCAATTAGTTTTATAAAAAATGTTAAGATTCATGGGGTTGTGCATTGTAAAGCATAAAGTAAAAAAAAAATAATGGAAATTTATTTAGGAAAAAAATCAATTATGATACGGAATATTCTAGAACAAAGGAGAAGTGCTTGTGTTTTGAGGTTTGTGCATTATGCTTAAGTTCAACCATGGAGTCTTCTAAATTGTACATGTGGCAGATCTGGTGGAATATTGATCATATCCAATGGCCAGTAGTGCTCGGATTTGCCATCTCTGCACTGTCGGATTAGCTTCATCCAGCGACCATCTTTCAAAGTTAATCGCACACTATATAGTTCTTGTGCCATAGTTGCATGTCTTGGAAAAAATCTACTAGTGGGTTGTACTAGCTATTTAGGAATAGAAGATGTATACATTGAAGTTGTAGGGAAAGAGATGACATGGAGTATGTCAATTCCTATGAGTAGGGATTGGAAAAGAGATGTCATTTGGTTCACATCATAGGAAGTTTTCTATTGAATCTAGAGATGACATGTATCTCAATTCCTATGAGGAGAGATTAGAAAAGAGATGTAATTTGGTTCATATCATAGGAACTTTTCTATTGAATATACGCTAATGTTTATTTTCCTTCGGAATTATGGGAGTATAGGAATCCATTCATATGAACCAAGTGGCTCTAAAGCTATAGAAATGATATCATGTTTATTTCCTTTGAAATGTGGAGTATATGAATCTATTCCTATGAACCAATTGGCTCTAAAGGAAAAAATCCTATAAAAATCATATCATATAGAGTTCCCATGATATTCCTCCACACCGAAGGATGGTTGAAATTGCTGCAGATGATACGATGGTCTTTCTTTGTAGACTCCTCCCCCATATTTATAGTTACCTCTCGAAGATGAATGAAATGATATATACAAGGTATTCTACATGTGCAATTTGGTACACGAAAACTCGGTAAAAGTTTGCGAGGTTCGAATTTTCAATAAAGCTATATGATACATCTCCAACGTATCTATAATTTTTGATTGTTCCATGCTATTATATTACCTGTTTTGAATGATTATGGGCTTTATTATACACTTTTACATTACTTTTTGGACTAACCTATTAACCGGAGGCCAACCCATATTGCTGTTTTAATGCCTGTTTCAGTATTCCGAAGAAAAGGAATATCAAACAGAGTCCAAACGGAATGAAACCTTCGGCAGCATTATTTTTGGGAAGAATATCATCCTAGAGACTTGGAGTTTACGTCAGAAGATCCTCGAGGAGGCCAGGAGATAGGGCCCCCCCTACTAGGCGCACCCCCCTGTCTCGTAGGCCCCTCGAGCACCTCCCGACCGACTTCTTTTGCCTATATATTCCCTCGTACGCAAAAAACATCGAATATCAAGATAGATCGGGAGTTCCGCCGCAGCAAGCCTCTGTAGCCACCACAAACCTCTCGGGAGCCCTTCCCGGCACCTTGCCGGAGGGGGGGATCCTTCACCGGTGGCCATCCTCATCATCCCGGCGCTATCCATGACGAGGAGGGAGTAGTTCACCCTCGAGGCTGAGGATATGTACTAGTAGCTATGTGTTTGATCTCCCTCTCTCCCTCATGTTCTCTCTCATGTTCCCTCTATGGCACGATCTTGATGCATCCCGAGCTTTGCTATTGTAGTTGGATCTTATGATGTTTCTCCACCTCTACTCTCTTGTGATGCATTGAGTTTTCCCTTTGAAGCTATCTTATCGGATTGAGTCTTTATTTGAGAACACTTGATGTATGTCTTGCCGTGATTATCTGTAGTGACAGTGGGATATCATGTGCCACTTGATGTATGTTTTGGTGACCAACTTGCGAGTTCCTCCCATGAACGTATGCATAGGGGTTGGCACACATTCTTGACTCTCCGGTAGAAACTTTGGGGCACTCTTTGAAGTACTTTGTGTTGGTTGAATAGATGAATCTGAGATTGTGTGATGCATATCGTATAATCATGCCCACGGATACTTGAGGTGACAATGGAGTATCTAGGTGACATTAGGGTTTGGGTTGATTTGTGTCTTAAGGTGTTATTCTAGTATGAACTCTATGATAGATTGAGTGGAAAGAATAGCTTCATGTTATTTTACTACGAACTCTTGAATAGATAGAGTAGAAAGGATAACTTTGAGGTGGTTTCGTACCCTACCATAATCTCTTCGTTTGTTCTCCGCTATTAGTGGCTTTGGAGTGACTCTTTTTTGCATTTTGAGGGATTGTTATATGATCTATGTATGTTATTATTGTTGAGAGAACTTGCACTAGTGAAAGTGTGAACCCTAGGCCTTGTTTCCTACAATTGCAATACCATTTACGCTCATTTTTACCACTTGTTACCTTGCTGTTTTTATAATTTTAGATTACAAATACCTTTATCTACCATCCATATTGCACTTGTATCACCATCTCTTCGCGGAACTAGTGCACCTATACAATTTACCATTGTATTGGGTGTGTTGGGGACACAAGAGACTCTTTGTTATTTGGTTCCAGGGTTGTTTGAGAGAGACCATATTCATCCTACGCCTCCCACGGATTGATAAACCTTAGGTCATCCACTTGAGGGAAATTTGCTACTGTCCTACAAACCTGTGCACTTGCAGGCCCAACAACGCCTACAAGAAGAAGGTTGTGTAATAGACATCAAGCTCTTTTCTGGCACCGTTGCCGGGGAGGTGAGTGCTTGAAGGTATATCTTTAGATCTTGCAATCGAGTCTTTTAGTTTCTTGTTTTATCACTAGTTTAGTTTATAAAAGAAATCTAAAAATGGAATTGAGTTTGTCTCATACGCTTCATCTTTTTATTATCTTTCGTGAGAATGATGGTAAGGAAAATTGTGCTCAAGTGCTAGAAGAAGAAATCTATAAAATGTTTGGAACCAAATATTTGAATGATGAGCATGGTTGCAATGTTGTTAGTATGAATTCCTTGAATATCTATGATGCTAATGATATGCATAGCCACAAGCTTGGGGATGCTATGTTTGATGAATATGATTTTTTTGTCCCCCAAGTTTTGATGAGAATATTTGTTATGATGAAAGCATGCCTCCTATTTATGATGATTATATTGATGAAAGTGGGTTTGTAAGAGTGTCAACTTTAGGTAGTATTGATCCCCCTATTTTGGAGGATACTTATTGTGATGAATATGAAAGTGGATTTGGAAGAGTGTCAACTTTATTTAATGATGATTCCACTATTTCGAAAGAGGTTCCAATTGATTATGAGAACAAAGTTGCTATATATCATGATTATTATGATGACTTGTATGCTATTAAGAATAATGATAACCATGAAACTTTTCTTCATGATTTTATTTTTCAATTGGATTATGCTTCACATGATAGTTATTTTGTTGAGTTTGCTCCCACTACTATTCATGAGAAGAAATTTGCTTATGTGGAGAGTAGTAAAAATTCTATGCAAGTAGATGATGAAAAGAATGTTTTAGGTGCTGGTTATATTGTTGAATTCATTCATGATGCTACTGAAAATTATTATGAGAGAGGAACGTATGCTTGTTGGAATTGCAATAATATCAAGTTTCCTCTCTATGTGCTTAAAATCTTGAAGTTATGTTTGTTTTACCTTCCTATGCTAGTTGTTTATTGTTCCCACAAGTTGTTTGCTCACAAAATCCCTATGCATAGGAAGTGGGTTAGACTTAAATGTGCTAGTCATATTCTTCATGATGCTCTCTTTATGTTTCAATTCTTATCTCTTATGTGAGCATCATTGCCATCATCATGCCTAGCTAGAAAGGCATTAAAGAAAAGAGCTTGTTGGTAGACAACCCAATATTTACCCTTATTGTTTTTGTGTGTCCACATGATTATTCTACTGTATTAATCATGTTTTATAGCTTTTGTTTCAATAAAGTGCCAAGTAGAGCCTTTGGGAAGACTTGGATGAAGTCTATATGATCTTGCTGTAGAAAACAGAAACTTTAGCGCTCACGAGATTAGCTGCCATTCTTTTACATAAGAGTGATTTTAGGTTGATTATTTTTGCATATGATTAATAGACAAATTCATCAGGTCCACCAATTTATTTCATAATTTTTGGGGTTCCAGAAGTATACGTTTGATACAGATTACTACAGACAGTTCTGTTTTTGACAGATTCTGTTTTCATTGTGTTGTTTGCTTATTTTGATGAATCTATGGCTAGTATGTAAGGGTATGAACCATAGAGAAGTTAGAATACAGTAGATATTGCACCAATACGAATTTAGAATGAGTTCATTACAGTACCTAAGTGGAGATTTATTTTCTTATACTAACGGAGCTTACGAGTTTTGTGTTGAGTTTTGTGTGGTTGAAGTGTTCAAGTTTTGGGTAAGGATTCGATGGACTATGGAATAAAGAGTCGCAAGAGCCTAAGCTTGGGGATGCCCAAGGCACCACAAGGTAATATCCAAGGGCAACCAAGATCCTAAGCTTGGGGATGCCCCGGAAGGCATCCCCTCTTTCGTCTTCGTTCATCGGTAACTTTACTTGGAGCTATATTTTTATTCACCACATGATATGTGTTTTGCTTGGAGCGTCATTTTATTTCATTAGTATTTGCTTGCTGTTATGTAGAATAATGTTTTGCATCTTTATTTTCAATAAAAATGTCAAGGATAGCCTTTACCACGCTTATTTTGCATGTATACATGTTGCTGTTTGAAAACAGAAACTTTACCGCTGTTGCAAAAATTCCCTAGAGAAGTAAGAGAGTTATATAATTTTGAATCTTTTTGCATAATGAGATATGATAAATATTTTACAGCATAGTATTTTTCTTATAATTTTTGGATTTGGGGAAGTATGATGAATCGTGCATTCTTTACATACTATAATGTTTTGGCAGATTGCTGTTATGTTTGCATTGTTTGCATATGCTTGCTTGTTTAATGATTCTATTTGAGAATAGGAGTATTAAATATGCAAAGACATTTAGTATGCAATGTTTAATACTAATGTTAGTAATTTGTTACATTAGAAAATGATAAGGTTTTGCATTGGTTTATACTAACCTATCTCACGAGTTCTTGTTGAGTTTGGTGTGGATGAAGCTTTTGATAAAAAGAGAAACCATGATATGAGAGGAATTAAGGAGACAAAAAAGTTCAAGCTTGGGGATTCCCAAGGCACCCCAAGATAATATTTCAAGAAGTCTCAAGCATCTAAGCTTGGGGACGCCCCAGTAGGCATCCCACCTTTCTTCTTCAACAACTATCAGTTAGTATCGGTTGAGCCTAAGTTTTTGCTTCTTCACATGAGTTGTGCTATCCTTGCAATGTCATTTTATTTTGTTTTGCTTGCTGTTTGAATAAAATACCAAGATCTGAAATTCTTAAATGAGAGAGAGTCTTCATATAGTTACATAATTATTTAGCTACTCATTGATCTTCACTTATATCTTTCAGAGTAGTTTGTCGTTTGCTCTAGTACTTCACTTATATCTTTTTAGAGCATGGCGGTGGTTTTATTTTGTAGAAATTAATGAACTCTCATGCTTCACTTATATTATTTTGAGATTCTTAAACAACATGGTAATTTGAAAGAAAACTATCATAGAAGTGAATTGGATGCTATGATCAACTTGATACTTGATAATTGTTTTGAGATAGGGAGGTAGTGATATTAAATTCATGTTAGTTGGGTGATTATGAATTTAAAGAATGCTTGTGTTGAAGTTAGCAAGTCTCATAGCATGCATGTATGGTTAAAGTTGTGTAACAAATTTGTAGCATGAAGTGTACCTGGCTTGTGCATCCTTATGAGTGGCGGTCGGGGACGAGCGATGGTCTTTTCCTACAAATCTATCCCCCTAGGAGCATGCGCATAGTGCTTGGTTTTTTATGACTTCTAAATTTTTGCAATAAGTATATGAGTTCTTATGACTAATGTTGAGTCCATGGATTATTTGCACTTTTACCTTTCCATCAATGCTAGCTTCTTCGGTACCGTGCATTGCCCTTTCTCACCTTGAGAGTTGGTGCAAACTTCGCCGGTGCATCCAAAACCCGTGATATGATACGCTCTATCACACATAAACCTCCTTATATCTTCCTCAAAATAGCCACCATACCTACCTATTTATGGCATTTTCATAGCCATTCCGAGATATATTGCCATGCAACATTCCACCGTTCCGTTCATCACCATCATGACATACATTACTTTTGTCATATTGCCATTGCATGATCATGTAGTTGACATCGTATTTGTGGCAAAGCCACCATGCATAATTTTTATACATGTCACTCTTGATTCATTGCACCATCCCGGTACACTGCCGGAGGCATTCATATAGAGTCATATATTGTTATAGTTTTGAGGTGTAATTCATGTGTTGTAATCAATAGAAGTGTGATGATCATCATTATTAGAGCATTGCCCAAAAAGAAAAGAAAAAAAAAGGCCAAAGAAAAAATAGAAAAAAATAAAAAGAAAAAAAAAGAAAATCAATAAAGGGGCAATGCTACTATCTCTTTTTCCACACTCGTGCTTCAAAGTAGCACCATGTTTTCATGTAGAGAGTATCATGTGTTGTCACTTTCATATACTAGTGGGAATTTTTCATTATAGAACTTGGCTTGTATATTCCTATGATGGCTTCCTCAAATGCCCTAGGTCTTCATGAGCAAGCAAGTTGGATGCACTCCCACTAGTTTTCTTTTGTTGAACTTTCATTCATTTATAGCTCTTGTGCATACGTTGCATGGCAATCCCTACTCCTCATGTTGACATCAATTGATGGGCATCTCCATAGCCCGTTGATTATCCTCGTCAATGTGAGACTTTCTCCTTTTTGTATTCTCCACACAATCCCCAATCATTATTCTATTCCACCCATAGTGCTATATCCATGGCTCACGCTCATGTATTGCGTGAAGGTTGAAAAAGTTTGAGATTATTTAAGTACGAAACAATTGCTTGGCTTTTCATCGGGGGTATAGAAGTTGGGAACATCTTTGTGTGTCAAAAATGAAGCATAGCCTAACTATGTGATTTTGTAGGGATGAACTTTCTTTAGCCATGATATTTTGAGAAGACATGATTTCTTTTATTAGTATGCTTGAAGTATTGCTATTTCTTTTGTCAATATGAACTTTTATCTTGAATCATTTGGATATGAACATTGATGCCACAATAAAGAGAAATTACATTGAGAAATTATGCTAGGTAACATTCCACATCAAAAATTCTATTTTTATTATTTACCTACTTGAGGACGAGCAGGCATTAAGCTTGGGGATGCTTGATACGTCTCCAACGTATCTATAATTTTTTATTGTTCCATGCTATTATATTACCTGTTTTGAATGATTATGGGCTTTATTATACACTTATATATTACTTTTGGGACTAACCAATTAACTGGAGGCCCAGCCCATATTGCTGTTTTAATGCCCGTTTCAGTATTTCAAAGAAAAGGCATATCAAACGGAGTCCAAACGGAATGAAACCTTCAGCAGTGTTATTTTTGGGAATAATATCATCCTGGAGACTTGGAGTTTACGTCAGAAGATCCTCGAGGAGGCCAAGATAGCCCCCCCGCCCAACTGGGCATGCCCCCCTGTCTCGTGGGCCCCTCGAGCACCTCGCGACCGATTTCTTTCGCCTATATATTCCCTCGTACCTTAAAAACATCGAATATCAAGATAGATCGGGAGTTCCCCTGCCGCAAGCCTCTGTAGCCACTAGAAACCTCTCGGGATCCCTTCCCGGCACCTTGACGGAGGGGAGATTCTTCACCGGTGGCCATCTTCATCATCCCGGCGCTATCCATGATGAGGAGGGAGTAGTTCACCCTGAAGGCTAAGGGTATGTACCAGTAGCTATGTGTTTGATCTCTCTCTCTCTCTCTCTCTCTCTCTCTCTCTCGTGTTCTCTCTCGTGTTCCCTCTACGACACAATCTTGATGTATCCCGAGCTTTGCTATTGTAGTTGGATCTATGATATTTCTCCCCCTCTACTCTCTTGTGATGCATTGAGTTTTGCCTTTGAAGTTATCTTATCGGATTGAGTCTTTATTTGAGAACACTTGATGTATGTCTTGCCGTGATTATCTGTGGTGACAATGGGATATTATGTGCCACTTGATGTATGTTTTGGTGACCAACTTGTGGGTTCCACCCATGAACCTATGCATAGGGGTTGGCACACGTTCTTGACTCTCCGGTAGAAACTTTGGGGCACTCTTTGAAGTGCTTTGTGTTGGTTGAATAGATGAATCTGAGATTGTGTGATGCATATCATATAATCATGCCCGCGGATACTTGAGGTGACAATGGAGTATCTTTGTGACATTAGGGTTTTGGTTGATTTGTGTCTTAAGGTGTTATTCTAGTATGAACTCTGATAGATTGAGCGGAAAGAATAGCTTCATGTTATTTTACTACGAACTCGTGAATAGATAGAACAGAAAGGGTAACTTTGAGGTGGTTTCGTACCCTACCATAATCTATTCGTTTGTTCTCCGCTTTTAATGGCTTTGGAGTGACTCTTTGTTGCATGTTGAGGGATTTATATATGATCTATCTATGTTATTATTGTTGAGAGAACTTGCACTAGTGAAAGTATGAACCCTAAGCCTTGTTTCCTACCATTGCAATACCGTTTACGCTCACTTTTACCACTTGATACCTTGCTGTTTTTATAATTTCAGATTAGAAATACCTTTATCTACCATCCATATTGCACTTGTATCACCATCTCTTCGCTGAACTAGTGCACCTATACAATTTACAATTGTATTGGGTGTGTTGGGGACACAAGAGACTCTTTGTTATTTGGTTGTAGGGTTGTTTGAGAGAGACCATCTTCATCCTATGCCTCCCACGGATTGATAAACCTTAGGTCATCCACTTGAGGGAAATTTGTTACTGTCCTACAAACCTGTGCACTTGCAGGCCCAACTACGTCTACAAGAAGAAGGTTGTGTAGTAGACATCACTATATGCACTGCATTTTGGAACAGAGGGAGCATACGGCAGTTGCTAACACTCACATGGAAGATTTGTGTGTAGGAGGGGTGGTTGTTCTGTTAAATGACATGGCAAAACTGACACTGTCGGATGCCAATCTAACGGTTCTTACGGTGTTCGTCAGGAAAAGGCTTGTGGCGAACGTTTGTCGAATAATGATTTACGGACACATGCATTGCATTGATACGTGCCCCCCTCTCTCTCACACACGCACCCTCACGAGTCATGACTCTCCCGAGTCTTCTCACACCCACCGTCTATCTGCAGGTAGACGTCACACACATATGTGCTCTTCACACCCTACCCTCATAACTTCTAAAAAACAAAAGACGTCACACACATTTTATTTTAGCTCTACTCTTGTGGAGAACGTTCTTTGGGCATAGTATATTGTACTCTCACGAAGAGAAGCGGTGCACGAATGCACTAGTTCTCTCACACCCACTCGTGGGTACACGTAGGAGCGCATTTTTTTTGAAGTTGGTACAACAAAATCACTCCACTATATATATATATAAGCAGGAGCCTTCGTGCTTGCTTTACTAGGGTTCCTATCGTTCACTCTCTCATGCTCTCCAGATCTAACCAAGACATAGGTGGCCACACTCTCTCTCAGCTCACGGCTGGTCACAAATCCGGCCGGACAACCTCGACCGAGGCATGGGTGTGGGTGCATTGTTCACGCTGTCGTCGGTGGCGAGGGAGGAGACCAACGGCTGCCCGCGCGTCCTGATTGGCGGCCATGCCATTCTCTCCGAGAGAGCGCCGGCTTGGGAGGACCTCCGGCCCCTTCTTCCTCCCTGCGGTATTGTGGCCAAGATGCGGCCTCCCAATGCCGTCTTTGCCACATGCCGATGACCCTCATGTATATATTCCTTCGAAACCTGCCTTGCTCTACTGCCCCCTCTCCCCACTTGGCTTCATGTGGATCTTTTTCTACTTTCATCTGCTATTCCAAAGCCACCTAGACTTTTACTATTATTAGAGGTAAAGCTAGTTCATACAGTCGACTCTAAGAGTTGGTTCAAACAGGGAAGAAAGTGGGAAAGCTGTAGCATGAATCTAGGACTTGGTTCTAAGAGGAAACGGGGGAAAGTAGTAGATACTGGCTACCCAACTAGTCTCTTGGTTTAAAAGACAAAGAAAGCATGGTGGATGGTGAAGGGTGGGGGAAGTGGACCTATCTCTTGGTTGAAAAAGGAAAGAAAGTGACGGGTGTTATGGGACAATGCAAATGAGAATGAGCAGGTCTAGATTTCCTGTGCTCACATAGGAAAATGTCGTCGAGGAGATAAAAAATGGGACAAATGTAGACATGTTGCCTGAGTGTTTGCCGCTCTCGGCAACCACATCTGCCTCACCACTTTATGCCCCTGCTGTCCCTACGCCCATATCACTACCGTTAATGTAAAATCACATGAAGCATTAAGCAATGCCAACTAATGTCACTATAAGTAATGGTCTAGTGCTGTCGATAAATTGAATTAATGCCACCACCATTTTATGAAGTGCTTCCATCTTGCTTTATTTCCCATGAATTGTGTTTTTGCAGTTACACTTAAATCTCACACCGCTAACATTGCTTCATCCCAGTGGAACTGCACAAATTTGATTGCACATTTACTGACCATGTGCTACTCTCATGACAGTAATACTAATGCTATTGTTCCGCTTGATAATCTTGTGGCAGTGTTAATGTGATGTGATGCTACTTACTTAAGGACACTTTCATACTGTCAATCTAGTGCCAATTGTAACACAATAGATGCTGCTGTTAATCATACGCCACTTCAACTATCTGTCACTCTTTAAATAACCGTATTTCGTGTTTGCGCAAACAGGGATGTCTGTCTCCATATCATTTCGGGATGTCTGTCTCCGTATCGTTTCTATCCATGCAATCAAAAGCACACACCTCAGTTTTAGTAGAACTACGCAAAATGAGATGGCTATCCCTTGTTGTCATCGTCTAACCACCCATCTTCCAGGTATTCCTACATTGGTAGTTACTAGGTAGAATGACCAATGCAATCTAAAAGAAGTTGATTCGTACGTTTTACTTCCTGATTGCAGTGTAGGGACGAGCAAAAACAACTGCATCCTAGTCCGGGATGCACTTTCTACCAGTTCATCCATGGACCGAGGACTAGCTAGCACGGCTGCACTGCGGTTTTTTGGACAGGTGTGCGAACAAGAGGCATTATGGTCTGCTTATTTCTACAAATAGCGGTGCTTAAATTAAGTGGAATGCACAAGAATTTCAGCTAGTCAGTACACTGCATGGTTCAGTTCAACATTCCAGCTGAGACCACAATTATAATTGGTTATTCTGGAATGAGAGAACCTAACCCTGGATGGTGGCAACAAGAAAAAACTAGAGTGAACTCCAGGAAATTTAAGCCTGCCGGGAGGCCCTTTGCTCAGAGAAGCCTTGCTTGTTTTTTCCTGATTTGTAAACCTTGTCACAACTTTGTCTTTTATTGTGAACTAGTATATGTTTGTTATGTTCTATGAGTCGCTGAGATGTATAAAATTGCTTAACTTATGCTTTTCAAGTTTTTTATGAAGCCGAGTTTAATGTGAGTGTTCCACATGAACGCTGGACTAGCGTGTGAATGTTTGGAATTTACATTGTGGCCTTAGCTAACTGCATGAACCACTATAACAAGATACATAGTTGCTTATATGTCAGACAGAAGATTGTTGATTGATAGTTGGTCGATAGCCTAATGTTGAAGCGAGCTGATCCAATATGTCGTGTTTTGCACAACTGCTTACAAGTGGGGTAGCACCAACAGTGTTTACAAGTACTTATGTATACGTCAGAGCACAGGTCTCGAACAAGTACTCTATTTCATCAAAACACACACTGCTCGTATGATAAACCGTGACAACTTATGTCTTACCATGCCATATTCATGAAAAAACTAGTGAGGATGCATCTGTTTCGGAACAATTACGATGGTTCTCACATGATTCACGGGCACGCAAAATTAGTAGCAGTTCCCATAGACGGATTCAAACAGAATACTAGCCCTAGAGGGCTCGATAACAGGCAAGGTTCGGATAATTAGACACAATCAAAACTACTATTAACACTACAAAAAAAAACATTTCTGTGATGATACGTGTTTGTCACAGTAGGTCGCATTTTTTGTCATGCATGTACATCCATGACGATTTTATGACAGAATCAAGATAGTCATACCTGTGCTGTCGTAGAAGTGTTCCATGACATTACCAAAATTATCATCACGGAAGTGTCCACTTCCATGACAATAAATCGCGCGTCACAGAAGTGCTTTCGTCAAGGGTGACCGACACGTGGCATCCACCGTAACGGAATGTCGTTAAGCTATCGGGTCAGGTTTTGGATCCGATAACCCGTTAACAACCCTGACCAATGGGGATTTTCCATGTGTAAAATCATCATTGGCTGGAGGAGACACGTGTCAGCTCCGCGTTGGCACAAGTGTCATTCATCCAATGGGCGAGACACACCTATGATATGTTGACATGTGGATCGGCCCATCAAGTTCAAATCGGCCGGACCAACTAAAGGCCCACAAGATTTTGTGGACCATAATGGGCCGGCCCAGCTAAAGGCCCATGAGATTTTGCGGACGATAATGGGCTGGCCTAGCTAAAGGCCCACAAGATTTTGCAGTCCATAATGGGCCGGCCCAGGTAAAGGGCCACAAGCTTTTTGTGTGCCATAATGGGTTGGCCCAGGTAAAGGCCCACAAGATTCTTGCGGATCATAATGGGCCAGCCCAGCTAAAGGCCCATGAGATTTTGCCGACATTAATGGGCCGACCCAGCTATAGGCCCACAAGATTTTGACGACCCTAGTAGGCCGGACCATTAACTGGCTGCCATGTTTTGGGCCAAATGCCGACCCATATTTGATCTAGTCCATTAATTGGCCTGCCATGTTCCAGGCCTAATAATGACCCATATGAGATCCAGCCCATCAAAAGCCTACCACGTTCTGGGCCAAATTACGACGGAGATCATGTCCGGCCCTTTAAGAGGCTTTGGGCTAAATTATGGCCCATATCAGAGTCGGCCCGTTAACTGGACGCTATGCTTTTGGGCCCACTTGCTAAAGGCCCATTTAGTAATTCGGCCTGATATTAGTTTCGGCCTGTTAAGGGAACATTTAACATTTCGGCCCTATATTAATTCCGCCTGTTAAAAGCCCGTCATATAGTTGGGCCTAACTACGCCCGGTTTGCATCCGGCCTGCTCGCAGCCGATATCTGATTGGGCCAAACAAGGATGGAGACATTTTGGCATGTTAAAAGCCCATGATTTGTTTCGCACAATCATGGGCCAGGGTCCATTTCGGGCTGCTATCGGCCCGTGAGCTGTTTGGCATGTTTCAAGCCCAACCTACTTCTCAGCCACCTAAAAGCCCATTGAGTTTTCTTGTGAAAAGAGGGCCGGGGGTTACTCGGCCTATTAAAGGTCCCAATCTACTAGTGGCCGGGTTTACTTTTGGCCTTTTAACGAACCAAGATGACGGGGCCCATGATGCGGATCATATACATCGTGATTGCATGACGGCCCGATTATGTACCATAATTTTACGGTTTGACCGGTTTACTGCGAAGACAGGATATATATACAGTGAAATAACTGCAGCATCGTGAATAAGAAAAAAACTAGACTATACAATAAAGAAATTATGGCATATTACATCCAGTGGGCATAAAAGTACACCACTATGATAATAAAGCACAAGCAGACAGCAGATTACATACACTAGGCATCAAAGATCGCCACCAGTGCAAATAAACATGCCGACAAAATAATATACAAAACCAAAAGCACTTCAGTAGAGTTCAAGAAAGGTTAGCCCTGCTGGGGAGCTGCAGCGCAAGCAGCTGAGCAAGCTGATGAGACTGCGCTTGTTCAACACTTATATCTTCCTCACTCTGAAGGATAAACAAGCAGACAGATGACATGTTTTGCACATAAAAGGATCAGTGCTAAAAATTCATCACATTTCTTACTAATGAGTAAAGTGACACAGTTTAAAATTGCATTAACACAATATGGTATTGTTCAGGTCAAGACATGGCAGGAAATGACATTGTGAAGGAGTTGGCAGCCTCACGACACCACTAGATTGCAGATCAAGAACTCATAAGTATCAATGGTTAGTGTGCTGTCAATTTATCCCATTTCAGATTGACAAATAAAGAGACGGTTTAAATAATAGTAGAATGATATGACATTGTTCATAGTTAAGACATTGCAGAATATGACATTATGCTGTAGTGGGTAGGTTCACCACACCACTGGATTATGGATCAAGAACAGAAGCAAACATGTAGTGCAAAAGAAGATCACTTGCTCTATATAGTTTAATTTACATGGTATGAAGAAGGAACTTGGTTGTACAACTGAAAACTTAAATTGAGAAGGACAAACTTTTGTTTATGAACTACATAATAAATTTTAAACATGCAATTTGATGCAAACATGAAAACAGCTGTTGCAGTCATGCCTAACCAAATATACACAACAAAGTTTGAAGGCTTGAGAAGGACAAACTTACAATATTGATGAAGACAAGATCTATAAAGCCCTTGTCCATGCCGATGGGGGGCAATTCAAGAAGTTTACTATAGAATCTTCTTGATAAGCATTGCCTTTATTCTACATTTTGTTAAGAGTAAATATAGATGTTATAATATACGAAATGGAGAATATTTAAGATAAGATGAAGAGTGATGTTACATGACAAAGTAGCTATAAATGTAAGTGCAGTGATACAGGAAAAAGGTACAGCCAAGAGCAATGCATAGCTAAACTTCTTCAGTACCAACCTTATGGTAAGAGTAAATATAGATCTCATGTGTAAAAAATGGATGGCAAAGGAAAATAAGCTGCAGAGTGATGGTACATGAACATCTACCTGTCAATATAAGTACACTGATAAAGGACAGCATGTACTTACAAGAACAATGCAGAGCTAAAAAAATTCATTGGCATTGGATATATTCTACACTAATGTAACCATTCATACAGATCAGATAATTTGGAGTGAACAATTGATAAGCAAGCTATCATGCATACTGTTGTCACATAATGAACCAGGTATGTATGCAAGTATAGTGATACAGGACAACAGGTACTAACAAGAGCAAAGCAGCGGGCAACATATTTGTGATATCCTGTCGTTCTTTTCAAACCGGAATTCTTCTTCAAGCAGATTTCCTGCAAAAAAGATCTGTAAGGCACATGCGGAAAATTTGAAGTTCAAATTGTCATGTGATTTCATAGACAGTACCTCATCCTGGGAACGAGACCAGTGCATAACAAGGTTTTTCCATTCAATGTCTTCTGAATTTAGCACATGAGACTTCACTGGAAATTCGTTTATAGACTTGCCATCAAAGTGTGATTTCCTCAGGTAACACCGATACTGCTGCAATGCTTCCTTGAAAAGCACAATTAAGCTTTGCTCGTCATGACTATCCAGATTGACCCTCGCCTAGTTACAACAATGTAATGTAAATCATTGATGTGTTCAATCAGCAGAAAACAAGAAAATAATAACCATGAATAATAGCACTTACACGTAAGTTGGACAGGAAGATGTGAAAATGGTGTTTGTCTTCACTATAATCTTCCCATGATGGGAATATATGCACGTAGTCCCTAACAACATTGAAAGCATTGTCTTTTAAACTAGGAATAAATGGAATGGGGTTCCAATCTGCAGGAATTGGCCGCCTCTGCAGTTGGGATAGGTCTTCGGCCGGTGGACTTGCTGTACTTTTTGCTGGAGTGGGATTTTTCTGTGGTACGGCTGGTGCTATGGCAAATGAAATCGGTATAACTTTTGCTGGAGTGCAGGTCCTATGTGGCGGGGCTAGTGGTGTGGCCAGTGAAGTATGGGTATAGTCTGCTAGAGTCGGTCCTACGTTTTGTGTCACTGGTTGTACAGCCAATATAAGTGGGGTGATGTCTGATTTCTCCGGCACCACCACGTTTTTCAAGGACTTTGCTGGTGCTCCTTCAGGTTCGGAAATCACCCTCTTCCTTTTTGATGTCTGATGCACAAGAACAATATTTGAGTGAAAAAACATGGTATGATGACAGATGGAATATGTATTGATAATGGATGGGCATGACATCTCGACATATATGATGAGTAAACTAAGAAGATGGCGGTGCAGCAAATTAGAAGAAATGCAAGACAACATATGCAAGATATGTGCAATCAATAAAACCTTGCCAAATTAGAACAGGCACCTTGGTGGGTGAACAGGACATGCCATCTGCCTTTGACTCCTCGAGGTTAGAATAGTCATTAGGATCATATTCTGAACAAGAATCAATGGGTGGGGAGTGTATGAGTTTCATTGCATCCAGAATGGCACTCAATGCCTTGGTGCCAATTTTGTAAGTCATTGCAGTGTTTAGCTTCAATAGTGGACTGCTGCTAGTGCAACACAAAGCAGCTACACAGATCATAGTGTAGATATAACGGGGAAAACCGTAAGCATCAGAGTAAAATCAGCAAAGTGGAACTTGCTGGAATATATGTGCTAGTACTGTCGGTACGGCTAGAAAGGCTTCGCATACCCATTCTCTTCAACTGAAGGTGCGGTACTGTTAATATCAGTGTAACTCTCAAAGGCGACACATCTCCCCGCATTTCCTTGCTATTCTTATAGGATTCAAGTGGGAAGGTCACTACAAATCCTATTCCTATGTTTAGAAAATCCTACGAACCAAAGAGGCTCAAAGTGTCCATCACAACCGACCCTATAGACCTCTACACTGCAAATGTCCCTGCTCATCTTCAGTACAAGGAACATACTGTACTACTATCATACTCCCTCCGTTCCAAAATATAGGTCTTGGTAGAGATTTCCACTATGGATCACATACAAATGTATCCAGATATATTTTAGAGTGTAGATTCACTCATTTTGCTCCATATGTAGTCCATGGTGGAATCTATACAATGACTTGTATTTAGGAATGAAGAGAGTACATATTAAAGAAGCACGGAAGAGGAACATGGTAAAGAAGAGCAAGCAGATTTTGGATAATAAAATGTTGGTTGCGCAGTGCCCACACATGATGAATCAGAGCGCATTAAGAATGCAACTCCCAGTTGTCTCTTGACCATTTTAGGCGGTTGGATGAAGATCCTACGTCTCCTAACCCTTCTTCTTCCTCGTCTCTGATTCTTCCCATATAGAACACCGCACGGGCCGCCGGCCGGACCACTGGCCCCCACCGCATGTGTTCCTCCGCCACCCCCACCCCCCACGCGCGTCGAGTTTTCTTCGTCCGGCGAGGCCCCACAACCACCCGAACCCCTTCGTTTGCACCGGCCAACTCCGGCGAGCTATGTAAAATCGACTAGCCCAATTTTGAAATTTAGTCAACTGTGATTTAACTAGTGTGGAATATAAAAGCGGAAAACCATAAGCATTGGGAATATAGTGTTGAGCGTGCCATGGCGGATCTGAATGTGCAAACCGGACAAAGGAAACTTCGCAACCAAGACAAAAAATCAGAGTAAAGCAGTGGCGATCTATTTTCTTGCTGCGATAAATAAGTTGAGCAGATATGAAAGAGTACCTCCTATGGTGCGACGCCATGTATGCATCTGCTGAGAATTTGACGGTGCTGCGGTAGCGATGGCTGTCGGCGGCGTGGAAGCAGATCTAGGAGGGTAGACTGTGGCGGCGGGGCGCGGTGGACGAGACGGCGGTGGGTTGGGTGGAGGACATCGACGGACGGAGGAGGCTGGGGCGGAGAGGGTGTCTTGGCGCCCACGGAGTACGAATGTGGAAAAGGGAGGTAGAGAGAAAGGGGGAACCATGTATTCAGGGCGCCTTGTCTCAAATGCGAGGAAATTTACAAACTTAGCCCCCGTTTCAGATTTCCTACATCACAGTAATATTAGTCAATTGGGGATAGGTCGGTAATCTTGCATACACCGAATATTTGCCGATGAGAGTTTGTTTTTGGCGCCCACCATGTATGAATATGAATCGGGAAGGGACTCAATTTCGGCCAAGGACACAATGTGTTTTGGCGCCTACCGTGTATGAATCCGGGTGAGAGGCAGTTACGTCACGTTTGGGTGAAATTACAAACCTACCCCTATCGAAACCTATAGAAATCCAGCGGATAGGCTTTGAGTGGCAGGGATAGGCAGTAGTAATTTCCATCTAGCTGATTTTGGTTTCGGGCGGTTACTGCGACTTTCCCCGCTTCGTTCAAATTTTGCAGAGTGCATGTTTACCGTGCCAACTCAATTCGAATCCCGTTTGTATTCTATTTTTTCGGGCGGGATCCATTTTCAATTGGAATTAAATTTTATATACATCCTTTTTTATATATAATTTCAAAAGCACAACAAAGAATTCTGCTCCTTTATATGTATAATATGATTTACAAATACAATGATCTCAAAATCTTAAGGTTGAATTCAAAAAAAATAACCAAATTATGTTCTACTAAAATGTATGGATTAGTAATATCTACATATTAAATAACATAGATGTGCGTGAATTCATATGAGTATGCATGTTTGATAGATCAATTTTGGTTCGAGTATGGATTACATGTATCATCATCTTGAATTCAAATATTTGAATCCCTTTTATGTTCACTCCTTTCACGCCCATCTCTCTCGCATGCATGCTCCTTCATGTAGTAATCACTCTCTTTTCTCTAGCTCACCCGCACGCTCACTTCATGTTTCTCCTATCCTCGCAAACATGGTCTCTCGACGTCTCCCTTGAGAAGTGTCACACTCTCCCTAACACATTACACGGTTTTCATTATCTCTCACGTCTCTACTGTTCTCCGGTGTCACTCGGTACCTAAGCTTTCTTTTTCACCGCCACACACACAGTCTCCACTCGTCTTTCACTTTGTATTTCTCTCTATGGGATTCTCTCACACACCCTATATGTCTCTAGATATGACCCATACCACTAAAATTACTCTCTCTCTCCTATAGACACAACATTTGTTGCGGTCTCCTTTTTGTCTCCATCCTAGACTGACATTATTCATTTGTTTACCGATCAGACAACCCCACCCCCTCTCTCTCACAGACACACACATGCAACTCCTGCTTCCACTCCCCTTCCCGACTATCGTCTCTCTCTCTCACACACACAAAACTCTCGCTTTCACACCCGGACTCGTATTTCTCTCACAAACATTTATCGACTAGCCTCTAAATAGGTTTATACACCCGCACACTCGTGCTTCCACTACCGTCTCTCTCTCTCTCACACACACAAAACTCTCGCTTTCACACCCTGACTCGTATTCCTCTCACAAACATTTATCAACTAGCCTCTAGATTGGTTTATACACCCTCACACTCGTGCTTCCACTCCCCTTCCCGACTACCGTCTCTCCCTCTCTCACATACAAAACTCTCGCTTTCGCACCCCGACTTGTATTTCTCTCACAAACATTTATCGACTAGCCTCTAGATAAGTTTATACACCCGCACACTCGTGCTTCCGCTCCCCTTCCCGACTACTGTCTCTCTCTCTCTCTCACAAAACTCTCGCTTTCGCACCCCGACTCATATTTCTCTCACAAACATTTATCGACTAGCCTCTAGACAGGTTTATACACCCGCACATTTGTGCTTCCACTATCACATACATGTCTCCCTCCCGCTCCTTGTATCTATGTAGATTTTTCTTCCCTTCTTGAGACACGCCCTCTCGATCGTGCACACACACTATCGCCTCATTTTAAGCTGATACCTATTGCACACACACTCCTTGTGTCTTTGTCACACATGCACTCCGTCCTCCTCCACTCTCCCTCTCTCTCTCACACACATGGGCTTTCTGCCACAACTAACAAGATGCCCATGTGTTGCACCGAACATCAGGATGCATTTGTATGAGTAGTTTATCTTGTGGGGGGAAAGGATGAAGGAGGGAAGGACTTATTTGCAAATGTGGAGAGGGGTGTGGGTATCTTTTTGCAGAATTGCCATAGTTTCCTTCCTATCCGTCAAATATAGATCCGACGGCCTATATTGCAGGATGGCAGGCACACGATCATCACCGACAATGATTTTTATAAGAGTAGGGATAGAAAACAGAGTTGGTGATGATGGTGGGCCTGCCATTATGCAATGTAGGCCATCCGATTTATATCTGATGGATAGGAAGGAAAATATGGCAATTTACCCGCACTCGTCACTACATTTGAAGATAAGGCCTTCCCTTGTTCATCCTTTTCTCCCAAAAGATCTTGATGTTCCGTGCAACGCACGGGCATCTTGCTAGTAAGAGTAGAAATTAGACATATACCACTTCTTGAATCTTGAAACCAACAACATTCGTCCCTTATCTCATCAAAACCGCCAAATGAATATATTTGGAGTGAAACATAACATATTTTTAGTGATATACGTATTTCAAAACTAGACTTTTTTTTCCTATCAAATCGGTGAATATGTATTAATCTACTTTGATCGTGTGGCAACGCGTTGGCACATTGCTAGTAGTTATTATAATTTTTTGGACACCAGACAAATGGTGGAGTACATATACGAAGAGAAGAGGCGCACACACTCAATCGGCCTCTTGTTGTCTCGCACACATGAGTGTTACATAGAGGCGACGTTAAAAAATAAACCCTAAAACCCTAGGTGCACGATTCCTGCACTCACGGGTACCGGGTACTTGGTGGAGCACCTTTGTAGGAATAGTCAGCTCGCGTGATAATTTGATTCGTAGGAGTTGATGGTCGTGACCACAGGTGAACGTCTTGGAGGCGGTGACTCGCCAGTTGCCATAGATCGAGTAGCCACGTTTAAAATATCATTTCTTTTGCAGGGTTAAGAGTTCCGATTTTCAATGGCGCGTTATAAGTACTAATTAGTTTTTAGAATGATTGGTATGGAGAGAAAATGGAATTCATAGTACTTCGTACCTCCTTAGCGTATGGTTGTATGGGTTTATGTTGCGAGATGTTGAACCTGGTAGTTCTAGGGAAAAAACTATGGTTTACATTTAGATGCTGGTTTTCATTAATGAAAATCGGAAGGGGAAACCCTTCTTTGATTTTAAAAAAACTACTACCTCCATTATGGTTTACTAGTCCCCATCATATTTTGGGTCAAAGTTTGTCCACGAATTTTACTTATAAAATGTGAATGGAAACGAGATTTTGTTATACCCAAACAAAAAAAGGACTACAGGGAGTGATTGCTCTGACACGGGCGCGACCTCTCATGGCGTAGGCATTGAACCGGTGTGCCGGCCAAGAGGGCCCCACTTGCTGCAGGCCCGGCTGAGCACGCCTCCTCGCCGCGTGCAACCATCTTAAGACTGCTTCATCTGTTATTGTTTAGAAAGTAATTGCTGTTATTACATGACCCAAAAATATATTTTGTGCCACATCAGTAGATGCACGGACATCATAACAGGCATGCTGACTGGATAAACATTTGAACCTAGCTATTATGAAGGAAATTTTGTATTGACAATAGTTTTAGATAGCAGGAGATGCCTAGCCTGCTCTGCCTTTGCTAGCTTATTTCTGGCTTCTTCCATCTCTTCTTTGGCTTGGGTGAAGAGAGCATCTGATTGCTCTTTTTGCTTCTTCAGGAACTCAGCTACATTCTCAAGGGCTGGTGCACGCTTTCTTTCAGTCTTTACTAGAGGCACGAGGACACGAACAGCTGACGACTCCACCTGGCTTGTGTGTAATCCAGCATCATCTGGGAATTCGCACCTTCTGTCTAATCCAGCATCATTAGGGAACTGGCACCTTGTGTGTAATCCAGCCTCATTTTGGAAACATGATCTTGAGGTTGACCATACATCCCTCCTCGCAAGAACTGCATCCTGACATGAAGTTACTTCACTACAACAGGACCCCACCTATAGCAACGCATTTTTCCGTATCTAAAAGTCCATATATGCGTTGCCAGGGACTTTACCAACGGTTTGGGATGTGTTGCCTTATCCAGTGTTGCTAGCGCGTAATGCAACGCTTATACTTCCGTTGGTAAAAGGAACCGTTGCAGGAGTGCAACACATAAAACAGACTTTTACAACACTCATATACGTTGGTGGTTAATGTACAGGAATCAAAATCGCATTGCTTCGCAACAAAGAATTTGCAATGCTTCAGGTGTTTTACGTATAAAATGTGAATAATATTTTATATATTGCCAACAATTAAATTAATGCTTCACATAATGGTACTAAGTATGTATATCAAGTCAGAAGACAAAATATACGCACGAGAGGAAAAAATCATATATTGAGAAAAAATGTGGGATTACAATAGTTGATATTACAGGAGGAATAACATCCAAATGTGATGCATAATCTAAACATTCTCTTGACAACGAAAGTTAAACTGACAGCATCCATCAACAACCCTACCACTTAACTAAAACCTAACCAAGGAACATCATCCAACAGGAACAGCATCCCTACAACTTAACTAATACTGAAAAAACAACCATCATAACTAAAACTGGAAACAGACATCATCTTCATCATCGTGAACCGGAACATCATCATCATCATCATCATTGTAGTATACTTGCCACGCACCCATATAATCAGCCATGTATATCTACAAAGAAAATAACCAAATGAACCGTTAATACACAATGCATTGACATGATGCAAATAGTGACGGGTTGCCCTACAAATAAGAAACATTACTTCTTACAAAGGGTCATTACTTCCGATATATTGGTTGCCCGGCTAGATTGCGACTAATACAAAGAAAAGTCCTGACCTGAAAGTATTCCCTTAGAACTCAATATACTACTTCAGGTCACATAACAAACATAAACAGACTCAGAGAAAAATAAACAAATGTGGTTGTGGCCTAAAAGCAAGCCACTAATAACATAGTACCTACTTAGTTGACAGGTTAAAAGCACAATAGACATTGCTCATATGGAACAGTGCAAGCGACATAATGAGAAATTCAGCAATTTACGGACTGTGACAGCAAGAGTTCATGTGGGTAATTCAGCAATTTATGGATACAAGTAGTGAGAGCTCAGTTGTCAGTTTAGCAATTTACGAATCAAAAGGGCAAGAGCATCTAAGAAGAATATTACTTGCATTTCCGTCTTCACAAATAGTTAAGATATGGAGATCATAGACAGTTACCAAAACCATGACTACGAACACTGCCATATCTTGGACAAATATACTCGCAGCTCCAGCCGTCCATGGTGTTGGCCTCCATCTCGATATTACCGGAACGGATGAGTGCGGTGCCTCACATTTAATTACATACAAAAATAGGTAAATCATTGGCAAGATAGGAGTACATAAATAATTAAATAAGAGCAGAAAAGGAGACTGGCACATTGAAAACCACCGAATGGCATTGAGTATTTATTTCTTTGGAAACCTGCGCACAAACAAACAGTGAGCCTCTACTTAATGAATGACTAACATGATGATTAACAGTGAGCCGCTGCTGGTGTATATGTGTGTGTGCTTGCTGCAAGCTTTAGTATATGCATAGTTTGCACATGAACATGCATAAAGCTCAGGTGTAGGTTGCATCTAAGTGGGGTATTGGGATTCAGTTTTATTTTCACTATGATGTACAGCGGTAGTAGATAAGTACCTTTTTTTAGTTTTGTAGATAAGTACTTGATATAGACGAATCCTCTGCATTGACCTGACCCAAGTCCATATATAATAACTGCATGTTATGACAGGACAATCACATAACCAAATGACAAAGAAAATGTGTACAGTAACATAGAATATTCGGTGTATATGTGGTGTGTTTTAGAGGAACAGGCTAGCAAGACATAGGAATTTAACTGGGGAGTTGCATACTAGCTTTTCAAACCGAAGGAAGAGAAGGACGTCAGTGTATGGAAATACAATTGAAACGTAACAGTCAGTGGCGGTGCTACAAAGGAAAACCTGGACAGGCAAAATTTAAAGAAACACAAATATTTCAACTCAAGCGATGGATGAAGAGCTGCTGCTGATAAATCTTTCTCAACATTATATCTCTTTTTTCTCTTGAAAACCAAATCAATTCCGCGTTGATTAGCCCTGCTGTCCATGACAAATATCTATTACCAAATTAAGATATTTATTATCAAGTGATTGAATTTCAGAGTGTTATAACCTACATTTTATACGAAAATTAGTACTGTCCGAGAGACAGTTTTGGGGCTGCACATGTGCTTGTGCACCAGCGCTCGTCGTCTAGGTTGCTACTCGCCCGGCTGGCCACCGCTGCATGGGTCGCCCTTGGGCCTCCGCACCACACGGCGCTGCTACTTGCTGCGGTGGTGCGACCGACGACTCGACGGCAGCTCCGCGCCACGTCTCTCTGGCCCTCCATGCGGCTGTACGCGTTGCTCGTGCCCATACTACTCTGCTGGATAGGAAGAGGAATCGAGCAATAGAGCCCAGAGGTCAAGAAAGAACCGTGAAGAGGCGACACTACAGGCAAGCAAGGCAGCTGTGAGCTGGGCTACTCCTTTATCTGTACTACTACATGTATTTTTACCCCACGGGCTGGGCAGGCCATGGCATGCTTTTGCCCTCACGAAGCACCACCGGTGGTAACAATGTATCACATACTACAAAAAACAGTGTATCACATTTGACATGTTCATGAAATTTAATGTTTGTTATCCCATAGCAACGCACGGGTATTTAGCTAGTAGTCCAAATTGTTTAGAATAATAAGAGCATACACCAATCAGTACATTAACAGGCGTGGAGAGAAGTATTTATTAGTGTTCTGAATCATATCAATAATGTCAAAGAAACATCATATAGAAGAAACAATGTGGATTGTTAATTCATCTGCTCACTAAAAAAAGGAGTACGTGCTTCCCCCAACAGGTCCATGTTCTCTAGTATTTGAGATGGACGTGAAAGCCACCATTAGCAAGCTACACCGCCACCTAAATAGCCTGACCATCAGACTCCAGAAGACTGAAATTTCAACAAAAACTTCGATTAGTAACTCATCAAAACTGTCGTACAGAGACCTATTAAGACTGCAGCCCTCCTTAAATATTATAACTCTTGCAATAGACTATTTAAGATGGGGTTCGCATATATGAAGTAGTTCTTATCTACATAAATAAAATTTGAAAGGATTACCGACTTATGTATCAAGGATTGATGACTAATAAGAATTTTTATAAAATTTGATGCTCCATTGATATCTAATAATTACTAATGTGCATGAATGTAAATAAACGGAGATCGGAACTCAGTCTGCAGGCTTGTCAAGTGTTCATCGCACAAGGGCCAAACTTTTTTGACAGCGATTTGCTCCAATAGAATCGGGGGTGCAAACCTAAACGTCTACAGGAGAAGAGAAGAGAAGAACAGAGGTTAGAGAAAGGGGAAGAGAGAGAGGACAAAGCCAGGGGAGGGGATTCACTCACCGGACGAGAAGGACGTCATGGCCACCGGCGGCGGAGCCGACTCCCGAAAACCTAGCCATCGAGGGAAGGTCGCGGCTGGGCTTTCGTAGCCGCGAGCGCCGGATCTAGCCATATGGAAGGGCGTTGTGGTGTGAGGGGACCTCGGGTTGTGCTTCGTGATGGCGGGATTCGCCGGACGTCGGCTGAATCAGCCCGCCGCAGGTGGCACAATGAGGAGCTGCATCCAGAGAGAGAGGTGGGATGTGAGAGGGATGGGTGGGTGGGGGATGAGGTTGATCCGGTAGCCTCCATAGCCGCGATGTGGGAGGAGCGGAGGGGAGGGCCGGCGGCGAGGTGGGAGGAAGGTGGCAAGGCGATTGGTGGCGGCGATTTGGGAGAGGCGAGGGGCATCGGGGGCTCTGTTTCTGGCGCATCCCTCTCTCCTTTTTTGTTTTCTTTTTTTCTTTTTTTTCATATATGTCCCACGGTAGGATCAAGAGCTAGAATTCTGCAACGCATATCTGCAACCTATAATATGTGTATCTATTATGAATTTTACAACGTTTAGCCAAAATGTTGTAGAAGCTGTGTTGCTTTATAAGGGGTATCCTTGTAGTGCTTCTTTTTTAGATCAATACTAAGAGCAACCGAGATCCATTTAGTAGAAGCCAGATAAACAGAACTCGGAGAAGTGAATTCAAAAGGATAAAAAATATAAAAACAGACTACAAGGTGAGAACACCCACTTCCTACATCAAGCTAAAAACGAAAGCACTAGGACGATTAAGACTCTTCTCATTACACTTCAAAGAACACCAGGCTTAAGAGAAACAGAAACTACAACATATACACATCGAAGAACATGAGGCTAAAGAAAGTAATTGAAAGGGTGTTACTTACCGAAGCTTGTTTTACAGGTTCTGTGCAGCTCCTCTTTAACTTGCCATGCTCCTTGAAGATGTCCCCAATATCCCATGTTTGGCCCTCATTGCTACTCTGCATGTTCGCACTCGTGGTTTTAAAATATCAACATGACAAGAAAAATATACTACTAGTAATACTCGCACATCTTGTGGGCAACATTAAAGCACTCGTCTGCCATCTAAGAGCATCTCCAACAGAATCGCAACATGCGGTGCTTTAAAAAAGCGTTTACAGTGCTAAGATCGAGAAGTAGAGAGACTAGAGAGTAGAGGATAGTTCTCAGCATTGATAGATTAAAAAATAGATAATTCAACTACTCCTCGTCGTCCGACTCCTCCTCGGTGATGTCCTCCTCCGACGTCTGACTGTAGGGGTGAAGATACCGATCATCGTCGGATTACTAGGGCGACGCTGCTCCTAGCCTCATGTTGAATTAAGCATCCACTTTTCTCCTACGCTTGTCCTCGCGATAGGTGATGACCCGCAAGTACACGGGATAATTGTAGCCTCTTTAGATAAGTAAGAGTGTCGAACCCAACCAGGAGCTAAAGGTAGAACAAATATTCTCTCAAGCCCTATCTATCAATGATATGGCTCTATGCACGCTTAGTGTTCGCCTTACCTAGAACAAGTATGAAAGTAAAAGTACTTTGTAGGTGTGATAGGATAGGTTTGCAAGATAATAAAGAACACGTAAATATAAACTAGGGGCTGTTTAGATAAAGAAGCAATAAAGTAAATATAGCGAGTGTGGAAAAGTTGTGGTAGGAGTTGTAGAATTATCCCTAAGCAATTGACTATGTTACTAGACCGGTAATCACTATTGCAATTCTATTTGAGGGAGAGGCATACACTAACATACTTTCTCTTCTTGGATCATATGCACTTATGATTGGAACTCTAGCAAGCATCCGCAACTACTAAAGATCATTAAGGTAAAACCCAACCATAGCATTAAAGCATCAAGTCCCCTTTATCCCATACACAAACAACCTACTTACTCGGGTCTGTGCTTCTGTCACTCACGCCACCCACCATAAGCAAATCATGAACATATTGCAAACCGTACAGCAGGGATCCCTCACGCTTGCGTGACACAGAGAGCACCATAGGACAACACCAATAATAAAAAATTCAACTCAAACCAATCGTACCAATTCATCAATCACCGATAGGACAACGAAAATCTACTCAAACATCATAGGATGGCAACACATCATTAAAAATAATATGAAGCATAAAGCACCATGTTCAAGTAGAGGGTACACCAGGTTGTGGGAGGTTGGACCGCTGAATATAGAAGGGGGAAGGTGATGGAGATGTTGGTGAAGATGGTGGAGGTGTTGGTGAAGATCGTGGTAATGATGATGGCCCCCGACAGCGTTCCTGCGCCACCGGAAGCAAGGGGGGAGAGCCCACCTTCTTCTTCTTCTTCCTTGACCTCCTCCCTAGATGGGAGAAGGGTTTCCCCTCTGGTCCTTGGATCCCATGGTGTGGGAGGAGCGAGATCCCCTCCGAGATTGGATCTATCTCTCTATCTCTCTTTGTTTCTGCGTTCCTAGGTTCTGCCCCTTCACCGTTTCTTTTATATCCGGAGATCCGTAACTCTGATTGCGGTGAATCTTTCGCCCAGATTTTTCTCATAAAATTAGCTTTCTTGCGGCAAAAGAAGAGCGTCAACCGCCTTACGGGTGGCCCACGATGGTGCCAGGCGCACCCAGGGGGGAGGGCACGCCCCCCTGTCGCGTGGCCACCTCGGGCACCATTTCGCGTTGATTCTTCCTCCGGAAAATCCCAAATATTCCAAAATAATTCTCCGTCTGTTTTTATCCCGTTTGGAATCTGTTTGATAGGGGGTTTCTGCGAAACATAAAACATGCAACAGACAGGAATTGGCACTGGGCACTGGATCAATATGTTAGTCCCAAAAAAAATATAAAAAGTTGCCAAAAGTATATGAAAGTTGAAGAATATTGGCATGGAACAATCAAAACTTATAGATACGACAGAGACGTATCAGCATCCCCAAGCTTAATTCCTGCTCGTCCTTGAGTAGGTAAATGAAAAAAATAGATAATTTTTGATGTGGAATGCTACCTTGAATAATCTTGATCATATGTCTAATCATGGCATGAATATTAAGACACGAGTGATTCGAAGTAATAGTCTATCATTTGACATAAAAACAATAATACTTCGAGCGTACTAATAAAGCAATCATGTCTTTTCAAAACATCAAGGCGAAAGCAAGCTTATCCCTACAAAATCATATAGTTTGGCCATGTTTCATTTTCATCACACAAAATGTTCCCATCATGCACAACCCCGATGATAAGCCGAGCAATTGGTTCATTCTTTTTAACGCGCTTCATCTTTTTCAACCCTCACGCAATACATGAGCGCAAGTCATGGATATAGCACTATAGGTGGATTGGAATATGATGGTGTGGGTTTATTTGGAGAATCCAAAAAGGGAGAAAGTCTCACATCGACGCGGCTAATCAACGGGCTATGGAGATGCCCATCAATTGATGTCAATGCGAGGAGTAGGGATTGCCACGCAACGGATGCACTAAGAGCTATAAGTGTATGAAAGCTCAAACTGAAAACTAAGTGGGTGTGCATCCAACTTGCTTTCTCATGAAGACCTAGGGCATTTGAGGAAGCCCATCGTTGGAATATACAAGCCAAGTTCTATAATGAAAATCCCCCCTAGAATATGAAAGTGAAAGCATATGAGACTCTCTCTATGAAGAACATGGTGCTATGTTGGAGCACAAGTGTGGTAAAAGGATAGTAACATTGCCCCTTCTCTCTTTTTCTCTTATTTTTTTAGTTTCTTTTTTTTGGTGTGCTTCTTTGGCCTCTTTTTTTATTTGGGCTTCTTTGGCCACTTTTATTTTCAATAAAGTCCGGAGTCTCGTCCCGTCTTGTGGGGGAATCATAGTCTCCATCATCCTTTCCTCATTGGGGAAATGCTCTAATAATGATGATCATCACACTTTTACTTACTTACAACTCAATATTACAACTCGATACTAGAACAAATATATGACTCTATATGAATGCTTTCGGCAGTGTACCGAGATGTGCAATGATCTAGCATAGCAATGAATCAAAAAACGGACAAGCCATGAAAACATCATGCTAGCTATCTTACGATCATGCAAAGCAATATGACAATGAATGCTCAAGTCATGTATATGATGATGATGGAAGTTGCATGGCAATATATCTCGGAATGGCTATGGAAATGCCATGATAGGTAGGTATGGTGGCTGTTTTGAGGAAGATATAAGGAGGCTTATGTGTGATAGAACATATCGTATCATAGGGTTTGGATGCACCAGCGAAGTTTGCACCAACTCTCGAGGTGAGAAACGGCAATGCACGGTACCGAAGAAGCTAGCAATGATGGAAGGGTGAGAGTGCGTATAATCCATGGACTCACATTAGTCATAAAGAACTCATATACTTATTGCAAAAGTTTATTAGCCCTCGAAGCAAAGTACTACTACGCATGCCCCTAGGGGGATAGATTGGTAGGAAAAGACCATCGCTCGTCCCCGACCGCCACTCATAAGGAAGACAATCAAAGAAACACCCCATGCTTCAAATTTGTCACACAACGTTTACCATACGTTCATGCTACGGGACTTGCAAACCTCAACACAAGTGTCTCGACAATCCACAACCACCCACTAGCATGACTCTAATATCACCACCTTTATATCGCAAAACTATTGCAAGGAATCAAACATATCATACTCGGCGATCTACAAGTTTATGTAGGATTTTATGACTAACCATGTGAATGACCAATTCCTGTCATCTCTCTAAATGGATATAAGTGAAGCAAGAGAGTTTAATTCTTTCTACAAAAGATATGCCCACGCTCTAACAAATATAAGTGAAGCAAAAGTGCATTCTACAAATAGCGGTTTTGTATGTGAAGCGAAACAGGCAATCCAAACTTCAAATGATATAAGTGAAGCACATGAAGCATTATATTAAGACATACTCAAAAGATTTAAGTGAAGTGCAATGAGCATTCTATAAATAAACCAAGGACTATCTCATACCAGCATGGTGCATAAAAGAAAAATGAAAACTAAATGCAAAAGACGCTCCAAGACTTGCACATATCGCATGAACTAAATGAATCCGAAAACATACTGATACTTGTTGAAGAAAGAGGGGGTGCCTTCCGGGGCATCCCCAAGCTTAGACGCTTGAGTATCCTTGAATATTTACTTGGGGTGCCTTGGGCATCCCCAAGCTTGAGCTCTTGCCTCTCTTCTTTTTCCTCATATCGAGACCTCCTCGATTAGACACTTCATCCACAAAAAACTTCAACAGAAAACTCGGTAAGATCCATTAGTATAATAAAGAAAATCACTACTCTAAGTACTGTAGCAAACCAATTCATATTTTGTTTTTGCATTTTGTCTACTGTAATATAACTTTTCCATGGCTTAATCCACTGATATAAATTGATAGATTGATCAAAACAAGCAAACTATGCATCAAAAACAGAATCTGTCAAAAACAGAATAGTCTGTAGCAGTCTGAACATTCACCATACTTATATTACCCCAAAAACTCTACCAAACTTAGGAAAAATAAAAAATTTGTACAGAAAGACAGTGCAAAAGGAATCAGAACCATTTGACATTCCAGCAAAAAATGTAAAATCGAGCACTACAGCCAAAGTTTCTGTCCTGCACCATACAAACCAACAAGCATTGTAAACATCCTAAAGGCAAACCTTGGCACATTATTTTTATAATACGATGGAATTGTAAAAGGGGATAATTATTTTTGATGAAAAGTTTCTGTAATTAAGATTCACAAAGTTTCCGTGAGCATGAACAAAGTTCATGGAGCTCTCCCACTTCAACAATGCTTGTTTCTCTCACTTTCACTTTCCTTTTTGAAAAGCTTTTAGGTTCCCCTCTTTATTTATTTATTTGTTTTTAAACTATAAGAAAGCACTCAACAGAAATAAATGACTCTCTAAAACTTCTGGGTTGTCTCCCTGGCAGCGCTTTCTTTAAAGCCATTAAGCTAGGCGTATAGTGCTCAAGTAATGGATCCACCCGGATCCCAAGGTATATCAAAGCCAATTTTAATTAACAATGATTTGTGATTTAGTAGTGAGCACAAAGTAACATATATCATGCAACAACAAAGTCTAACTCTTTTCCTATGCATCAGCATGTCATAAAAGAACAATTCATGCACACATAGTAAAGGCCAATGCATAGTATAAGAAGTTTCTTGCAATTTTATCATATTGGAAACATAGAGAGGTGGAGATATAGTTGCTCTCTCATAATAATTGCAAGTAGGAGTAGCGAGCACATGCATATTATATTCATCAAAATCATCATGTGCAACGGTAAAAGGCAACCCATCAATATAATCCTTTGTAAGCACAAACTTCTCCGATGTAGTGTAGTTGGGAGAATTCAAAAAGATAATAGTACTATCATGCGTGGGTGCAATAGCAACAATTTAATGTTTAACAAAAGGAACTATAGCAAGTTCATCTCCATAAGCATAATTCATATTGGCATCTTGGCCACAAGCATAGCAAGCATCATCAAAAAGGGATATTTCAAGAGAATTAAAGGGATCATAGCAATCATCCTTCGGTAAGCACGAAGGGGAATTAAACAATGTATGAGTTGAAGAGTTACTCTCATTAGAAGGTGGGCACGGGTAGCTAATCCACTCTTCCTCCTTTTGCTCTTCGCTCTCCTCATTATCTTTTTCATCCAATGAGCTCACAGTTTCATCTATTTCTTCTTTCATAGCTTCCTGCAAAATATTAGTCTTTTCTTGGACAGCGGAGACTTCCGCAATAAACACATCAATATTGTAGTTATATTCTTAATTTTCATAGCAATATTTCAATATAGCATAATTTTCAGGCCTATAAACATCATCATCAAAAGCTTCATACTTTTCAAACAACGATTCAATTTCATAGGCACCCTTAAAAGCAATGAATTCTTCTATTTGTTCCACATCATAGTAATCATATATACCATTAGCATAAGAAGCCAATGTTTTATCATCATTAAATTTGCATGAAAATGGAAGGTGTGGAGCTTTCATCCTAGAGCAACAAGTAATATCATATCTCAAGCATAGTTGCCTATTATACCAATACAACATATAAATTTGATCCCATAATAGTTTCCGTTTTTGTGTCAAGCGATAATCCCTAAAGTATTCACGCTGATCCAACATGTCTCCCATAACATAATTGAATGGGATTTTCTCAGGATTATTAAAGTAGTATATAATTTCATTCACATAACGAGCATCGAGGGTTTTTGGAGGTTCCCCATCTCCATGAGTAGAAGGTACACCTAATTTTTTTTGGTATTTCATGTTCCATATCCATAACTAAATATAGAGAACAACTAAGAACAGCAAATAAAAATTACTTAGTTATAAATCAAACAAGCACGCACGAGAATATTCACCCCACGCTATGACTCCCCAGCAATGGCGCATGAAAAAGGTCTTGATGACCTACAAGTATGCAGGATAATTGTAGCCTCTTTCGATAAGTAAGAGTGTCGAACCCAACGAGGAGCTAAAGGTAGAACAAATACTCTCTCAAGCCCTATCTGCCACTGATACGACTCTACGCATGCTTAGTGTTCGCTTTACCTAGAACAAGTATGAAACTAAAAGTACTTTGTAGGTGTGATAGGATAGGTTTGCAACATAATAAAGAACACGTAAATATAAACTAGGGGCTGTTTAGATAAAGAAGGAATAAAGTAAATATAGCGAGTGTGGAAAAGTGGTGGTAGGAGTTGTGGAATTGTCCCTAAGCAATTGACTATGTTACTAGACTAGTAATCACTATTGCAATTCTATTTGAGGGAGACGCACAAGCTAACATACTTTCTCTTCTTGGATCATATGCACTTATGATTGGAACTCTAGCAAGCATCCGCAACTACTAAAGATCATTAAGGTAAAACCCAACCATAGCATTAAAGCATCAAGTCCCCTTTATCCCATACGCAAACAACCTACTTACTCGGGTCTGTGCTTCTCTCACTCACACCACCCACCATAAGCAAATCATGAACATATTGCAAACCCTACAGCGGGGATCCCTCACGCTTGCGCGACACAGAGAGCACCATAGGACAGCACCAATAATAAAACATGCAACTCAAACCCATCATAGCAATTCATCCATCTCCGATAGGACAACGAAAATCTACTCAGACAACATAGGAGGCAACACATCATTGGATAATAATATGAAGCATAAAGCACCATGTTCAAGTAGAGGGTACAGCGGGTTGCGGGAGAGTGGACCACTGAATATATATGGGGGAAGGTGATGGAGATGTTGGTGAAGATGGTGGAGGTGTTGGTGAAGATCGTGGTGATGATGATGGCCCCCGGCAGCATTCCGGCACCACCGGAAGCAAGGGGGAGAGAGCCCCCCTTCTTCTTCTTCTTCTTGCTTGACCTCCTCCCTAGATGGGAGAAGGGTTTCCCCTCTGGTCCTTGGCTCCCATGGCGTGGGAGGGGCGAGAGCCCCTCGGAGGTTGGATCTATCTTTCTGTCTCTCTCTGTTTCTGCGTTCCCAGATTCTACCCCTTCACCGTTTCGTTTATATCCGGAGATCCATAACTCCGATTGGGGTGAATCTTTCTCCCAGTTTTTTCTCATAAAATTAGCTTTATTGCGGCAAAGGAAGAGCGTCAACCGCCTTACGGGTGGCCCACAAGAGTGCCAGGCGCAACCAGGGGGAGGGTGCGCCCCCCTGTCTTGTGGCCACCTTGGGCACCGTTTCCCGTTGATTCTTCCTCCGGAAAATCCCGAATATTCCAAAATAATTCTCCGTCCGTTTTTATCCCATTTGGACTCCGTTTGATATGGGGTTTCTGCGAAACTTAAAACATGCAACAGACAGGAACTGGCACTGGGCACTGGATCAATATGTTAGTCCCAAAAATAATATAAAAAGTTGCCAAAAGTATATGAAAGTTGAAGAATATTGGCATGGAACAATCAAAAATTATAGATACAACGGAGATGTATCAATAGGCGGCTCGCTCCACCCTCCTCTTATCCCTCTCCGCCCTTCTTTGCGCGTAGAACTCACGCTCGTTGATGATGTCCTGTGGGAAGTGTTGGCGCCACAGCGCCATGGCTTCCTCGTCCATCTCGGCGATGCCGAGACGGTGCTTGATACGACTCCAATGTATCTATAATTTTCGATTGCTCCATGCTATTATATTACCTATTTTGGATGTTTATGGGCTTTATTTTACACATTTATATCATTTTTGGGACTAACCTACTAACCGGAGGCCCAGCCCGCATTGCTGTTTTTTTGCTTATTTCAGTATTTCAAAGAAAAGGAATATCCAACGGAGTCCAAACGGAATGAAACCTTAGGGAGCGTGGTTTTTGGAACAAACGTGATCCGGAGAACTTGGGGTGCAAATCAAGAAGCAATCGCGGCGGCCAGGAGATAGGAGGGCGCGCCCACCCCTCCTGGGCGCGCGCCCTGTCTCCTGGGCCCCTCGAGCGGCCACTGACGTACTTATTCCTCCTATATATACCTACGTACCCCGAAAACATCCAGGGAGCCACCAAAGAAATATTTCTGCCACCGTAACCTTCTGTATCCGCGAGATCCCATCTTGGAGCCTTCGTCGGCGCTCCTCCGGAGGGGGAATCGACCATGGAGGGCTTCTACATCAACACCATAGCCCTTCCGATGAGTTGTGAGTAGTTTACCACAGACCTTCGGGTCCATAGTTATTACCTAGATGGCTTCTTCTCACTTTTTGGATCTCAATACAATGTTCTCCCCCTCTCTTGTGGAGATCTATTCGATGTAAACTCTTTTTGCGATGTGTTTGTCGAGATCCTATGAATTGTGGGTTTATGATTACGTTTATCTATGTCAAATATTTGAATCTTCTCTGAATTCTTTTATGTATGATTGAGTTATCTTTGCAAGTCTCTTCGAATTATCGGTTTGGTTTGGCCTACTAGATTGATCTTTCTTGCCATGGGACAAGTGCTTAGCTTTGGGTTCAATCTTGCGGTGTCCTTACCCAGTGACAGAAAGGGTTGCAAGGCACGTATTGTATTGTTGCCAAAAGATGGGGTTTATATCATATTGCTTGAGTTTATCCCTCTACATCATGTCATCTTTCTTAATGCGTTACTCTGTTGTTATGAACTTAATACTCTAGATGCATGCTGGATAGCGGTCGATGTGTGGAGTAATAGTAGTAGATGAAGGCAGGAGTCGGTCTACTTGTCACGGACGTGATGCCTATATACATGATCATGCCTAGATAATATCATAATTATTCGCTTTTCTATCAATTGCTCGACAGTAATTTGTTCACCCACCGTAATACTTATGTTATCTTGAGAGAAGGCACTAGTGAAACCTATGGCCCCCGGGTCTCTCTTTTATCATACAAGCTTTCAATCTACTTTTATCTGCATCTTTACTTCTTGCATCTATATTATAAAATACCAAAAATATATTTATCTTATCATATTATCTCTATCAGATCTCACTTTCGCAAGTGGCCGTGAAGGGATTGACAACCCCTTTATCGGGTTGGTTGCGAGTTCTTTGTTTGTTTGTGTAGGTCCGTGTGACTTGTGAGGAGCCTCCTACTGGATTGATACCTTGGTTCTCAAAAACTGAGGTAAATACTTAGGCTACTGTGCTGCATCACCCTTTCCTCTTCAAGGAAAACCAATGCAATCTCAAGACATAGCAAGAAGGATTTCTGGCGCCGTTGCCGGGGAGGTCTTCGCTCAAGTCAAGATATACCAAGTACCCATCACAAACTCATCTCCCTCGCATTTACATTATTTTCCATTTGCCCCTCGTTTTCCTCTCCCCCACTTCACCCTTGCCATTTTATTTGCCCTCTCTTTCCCAATCTCCTCTCTTTTCCGCTTGCCTTCTTCTTCCTCTCTCTTTCGCTTGCCTTTTTCTATTTGCTTGTGTGTTGGATTACTTGTCACCATGGCGCAAGATAATACCAAATTGTGTGATTTCTCCAATACCAATAATAATGATTTCCTTAGTACTCCGATTGCTCCTCTTAATGATGTTGAGTCTTGTGAAATCAATGCTGCTTTGCTGAATCTTGTTATGAAAGATCAATTCTCCGGCCTTCCTAGTGAAGATGCCACTGCCCATCTAAACAACTTTGTTGATTTGTGTGAGATGCAAAATAAAAAAGATACGGATAATGATATTGTTAAATTGAAGTTATTTCCGTTTTCACTTAGAGATCGTGCTAAAGTTTGGTTTTCGTCTTTGCCTAAAAATAGTATTGATTCTTGGAACAAGTGCAAAGATTCTTTTATCTCTAAGTATTTTCCTCCAACTAAGATCATCTCCCTTCGAACCAATATTATGAATTTTAAACAACTTGATCATGAGCATTTTTCCCAATCTTGGGAAAGAATGAAATTAATGATTCGCAATTGCCCTACTCATGGTTTGAATTTATGGATGATCATACAAAATTTTTATGTCGGATTAAACTTTGCTTCTAGAAATCTTTTAGATTCGGCCGCCAGAGGCACGTTTATGGAAATCACTTTAGGAGATGCTACGAAACTTCTTGATAATATTATGGCTAATTATTCTCAATGGCACACCGAACGATCTACTAGTAAAAAGGTGCATGCTATAGAAGAAACTAATGTTTTGAGTGGAAAGATGGATGAGCTTATGAGATTGTTTGCTACTAAGAGTGCTTCTATTGATCCCAATGATATTCCTTTATCTACCTTGATTGATAATAATAATGAATCTATGGATGTAAATTTTGTTGGTAGGAATAATTTTGGAAACAATGCTTATAGAGGAAACTTAAATCCTAGACCGTTCCCTAGCAATTGCTCTACTAATTATGGAAATTCCTACAATAATTCTTATGGTAATTTTAATAAGATGCCCTCTGATTTTGAAGATAATGTGAAAGAATTTATGGTCTCTCAAAAGAATTTTAATGCCTTGCTTGAAGAAAAATTGCTCAAAGTTGATGATTTGGCTAGGAACGTTGATAGACTTTCGCTTGATGTTGATTCTCTTAAACTTAGATCTACTTCCCCTAAGCATGATATCAATGAGTCTCTCAAGGCTATGAGAAGTTCCATTTATGAATGCAAAGAAAGAACCGCTAGATTGCGTGCTAAGAAAGATTGCTTTGTAAAAGCGTGTTCTTCTAGTTTCCATGAAAATAATGATGAAGATCTTAACGTTATTGATGTGTCCCCTATTAGATATTTGTTTTGCAATATGAATCTTGATAATAATGGGACTGGAGATGAGTCAACTTTATTTAGAAGGTGTCCCAATAATTCAGAGTTTTTAGATCTTGATGCTAAATTTGGTAAAAGTGGGATTGGAGAGGTCATGACTTTAAATAGTATTGAACCCACTATCTCGGATTTCAAGGAATTTGAATATGATAATTGTTTTTTAGAAAGTTATATTTCCTTGTTGCAATCCGTTGTTAATTCTCCTCATGCTTATAGTCAAAATAAAGCTTTTACCAAACATATTGTTGATGCCTTGATGCAATCTTTTAATGAAAAACTTAATTTGGAAGTTTCTATACCTAGAAAACTTAATGATGAGTGGGAACCTACTATAAAGATTAAAATTAAAGATCATGAGTGTTTTGCTTTGTGTGATTTGGGTGCTAGTGTTTCCACTATTCCGAAAACTTTATGTGATATTCTAGGTTTCAATGATCTTGATGATTGCTCTATAAATTTGCACCTTGCGGATTCCACCATTAAAAAGCCAATGGGAAGGATCAATGATGTTCTCATTGTTGCAAATAGAAATTTGGTGCCCATGGATTTTATCGTTCTTGATATAGATTGCAATCTTTCTTGCCCTATTATTCTTCGTAGACCTTTCCTTAGAACGATTGGTGCGATTATTGATATGAAGGAAGGGAATATCATATTCCAATTTCCATTAAAGAAAGGCATGGAGCACTTTCCAAGAAAGAAAGTCAAATTATCTTATGAATCTATCATGCAAGCTACCTATGAATCAAGTGCCAAAGATGGCACTACTTAGATCTATCTTTGCTTTTATGCCTAGCTAGGGGCGTTAAATGATAGCGCTAGTGTTGGAAATATGCCCTAGAGGCAATAATCAAAAGGATTATTATTATATTTCCTTGTTCATGATAATTGTCTTTTATTCATGCTATAATTGTATTATCCGGAAATCGTAATACATGTGTGAATACATAGACCACAATACATCCCTAGTAAGCCTCTAGTTGACTAGCTCGTTGGTCAACAGATATTCATGGTTTCCTGACTATGGACATTAGATGTCGTTCACAACGGGATCACATCATTAGGAGAATGATGTGATGGACAAGACCCAATCCTAAGCATAGCACAAGATCGTGTAGTTTGTTTTGCTAGAGCTTTTCCAAATGTCAAGTATCTCTTCCTTAGACCATGAGATCGTGTAACTCCCGGATGCCGTAGGAGTGCTTTGGGTGTACCAAACGTCACAACGTAACTGGGTGACTACAAAGGTGCACTACAGGTATCTTCGAAAGTGTCTGTTGGGTTGACATGGATCGAGACTGGAATTTGTCACTCCGTATTACGGAGAGGTATCACTGGGCTCACTCGGTAGTGCATCATCATAATGAGCTCAAAGTGACCAAGTTTCTGGTCACGGGATCATGCATTACGGTACGAGTAAAGTGACTTGCCGGTAACGAGATTGAACGAGGTATTGGGATACCGACGATCGAATCTTGGGCAAGTAACATACCGTCTGACAAAGGGAATAGCATACGGGGTTGATTGAATCCTCGACATCGCGGTTCATCCGATGACATCATCGAGCAGCATGTGGGAGACAACATGGGTATCCAGATCCTGCTGTTGGTTGTTGACCGGAGAGCCGTCTCGGTCATGTCTGCATGTCTCCCGAACCCGTAGGGTCTACACACTTAAGGTTCAGTGACGCTAAGGTTATTAGGAAGAGTTGTATGTGATTACCGAATGTTTTTCAGAGTCCTGGATGAGATCCCGGACGTCACGAGGAGTTTCGAAATGGTCCGGAGGTGAAGATTTATATATGGGAAGTTGTCATACGGACACCGGAAAGTTTCGGGGGCATATCGGTATTGTACTGGGGCCACCGGAGGGGTTCCGGGGGTCCACCGGGAGGGGCCACCCCTCTCGGAGGGCCTCATGGGCCGCAAGGGGCAGGGAACTAGCCCCTGGAGGACTGGGCGCCCCCCCCTTGGGCCCATGCGCCTAGGGTTGGGGGGGAACCCTAGTGGGGGCGCCCCCCTTGCTTGGGGGGCAAGCCCCCCTCCCTGGCCGCCGCCCCCCTCTAGATCTCATCTAGAGGGGGCCGGCCCCCTTCCCCCTTCCTCTATAAATAGAGGGGCGAGGGGAGGGCTGAATACCTGATCCAAGGCGCAGCCCCTCCCCTCCCCAACACCTCTCCTCCTCCGTTGAGTGCTTGGCGAAGCCCTGTCAGAGTACTGCCTCTCCACCAACACCACGCGGTCGTGCTGCTGCTGGAGCCTTCTTCCTCAATCTCTCCTTCCCCCTTGCTGGATCAAGAAGGAGGAGACGTCATCCGCTCCGTACGTGTGTTGAACGCGGAGGTGCTGTCCGTTCGGCACTTGGTCATCGGTGATTTGAATCACGGCGAGTACGACTCCATCATCACCGTTCTCTTGAACGCTTCCGCACGCAATCTACAAAGTGGTATGTAGATGCAACATCTCTCCCATGACTCGTTGCTTAGATGAACTCATAGATGGATCTTGGTGAAACCGTAGGAAAAATTTTAATTTTCTGCAACGTTCCCCAACAGTGGCATCATGAGCTAGGTCTATGCGTAGTTCTCTATTGCACGACTAGAACACAAATTTGTTGTGGGCGTAGATCTTGTCAACTTTCTTGCCACTACTAGTCTTTTCTCGCTTCAGCGGTATTGTGGGATAAAGCGGCCCGGACCGACCTTACACGTACGCTTACGTGAGACAGGTTCCACCGACTGACATGCACTAGTTGCATAAGGTGGCTAGCGGGTGTCTGTCTCTCCCACTTTAGTTGGAGCGGATTCGACGAAAAGGGTCCTTATGAAGGGTAAATAGAAGTTGACAAAATCACGTTGTGGTTATTCGTAGGTAAGAAAATGTTCTTCCTAGAACCCAATTGCAGCCACGTAAAAGATGCGACAACAATTAGAGGACGTCTAACTTGTTTTTGCAGCAATTGTCATGTGATGTGATATGGACAGAAGTTGTGATGAATGATGAATGATATATTGTGATGTATGAGATCATGTTCTTGTAATAGGAATCACGACTTGCATGTCGATGAGTATGACAACCGGCAGGAGCCATAGGAGTTGTCTTTATTTTTTGTATGACCTGCGTGTCATTGAAGAACGCCATGTAAATTACTTTACTTTATTGCTAAACGCATTAGCCATAGAAGTAGAAGTAGTCGTTGGCGTGACAACTTCATGAAGACACGATGATGGAGATCATGATGACGGAGATCATGGTGTCATGCCGGTGACGAAGATGATCATGGAGCCCCGAAGATGGAGATCAAAGGAGCTATGTGATATTGGCCATATCATGTCACTATTATATAATTGCATGTGATGTTTATTATGTTTATGCATCTTGTTTACTTGGAACGACGGTAGGTAATGAGATGATCCCTTATAATAATTTCAAGAAAGTGTTCCCCCTAACTGTGCGCCGTTGCTAAAGTTCGTCGTTTCGAAGCACCACGTGATGATCGGGTGTGATAGATCCTTACATTCACATACAACGGGTGTAAGACAGTTTTACACATGCAGAAACACTTAGGGTTAACTTGACGAGCCTAGCATGTACAGACATGGCCTCGGAACACAAGAGATCGAAAGGTCGAACATGAGTCGTATGGAAGATACGATCAACATGGAGATGTTCACCGATGATGACTAGTCCGTCTCACGTGATGATCGGACACGGCCTAGTCGACTCGGATCGTGTAAACACTTAGATGACTAGAGGGATGTCAATCTGAGTGGGAGTTCATTAAATAATTTGATTAGATGAACTTAATTATCATGAACTTAGTCTAAAGTCTTTCAAAATATGTCTTGTAGATCAAATGGCCAACGCTCATGTCAACATGAACTTCAACGCGTTCCTAGAGAAAACCAAGCTGAAAGATGATGGCAGCAACTATTCGGACTGGGTCCGGAACCTGAGGATCATCCTCATAGCAGCCAAGAAAGATTATGTCCTAGACGCACCGCTAGGTGAAGCACCCATCCCAGAGAACCAAGACGTTATGAACACTTGGCAATCATGTGCTGATGATTACTCCCTCGTTCAGTGCGGCATGCTTTACAGCTTAGAACCGGGGCTCCAAAAGCGTTTTGAGAAACACGGAGCATATGAGATGTTCGAGGAGCTGAAAATGGTTTTCCAAGCTCATGCCCGGGTCGAGAGATATGAAGTCTCCGACAAGTTCTATAGTTGTAAGATGGAGGAAAACAGTTCTGTCAGTGAGCACATACTCAAAATGTCTGGGTTGCACAACCGCCTGTCCCAGCTGGAGATCAACCTCCAGAACGAGGCGGTCATTGACAGAATCCTTCAGTCGCTCCCACCGAGCTATAAGAGCTTTGTGCTGAACTACAATATGCAGGGGATGGTGAAGACCATTCCTGAAGTATTTTCAATGCTGAAGTCAGCAGAGGTTGAAATCAAGAAAGAACATCAAGTGTTGATGGTCAATAAGACCACTAAGTTCAAGAAGGGCAAGGGTAAGAAGAACTTCAAGAAGGACGGCAAAGATGTTGCCGCGCCCGGTAAGCCAGTTGCCGGGAAGAAGTCGAAGAATGGACCCAAGCCTGAGACTGAGTGCTTTTATTGCAAAGGGAAGGGTCACTCGAAGTGGAACTGCCCCAAATACTTAGCGGACAAGAAGGCCAACAACACTAAAGGTATATGTGATATACATGTAATTGATGTGTACCTTACCAGTACTCGTAGTAACTCCTGGGTATTTGATACCGGTGCCGTTGCTCATATTTGTAACTCACAGGAGGAGCTGCGGAATAAGCGGAGACTGGCGAAGGACGAGGTGATGATGCACATCGAGAATGGTTCCAAGGTCGATGTGATCGCCGTCAGCACGCTACCTCTACATTTACCCACGGGATTAGTTATGAACCTCAATAATTGTTATGTAGTGCCAAGTTTGAGCGTGAACATTGTATCTAGATCTCGTTTAATACGAGATGGCTACTCATTTAAATCCGAGAATAATGGTTGTTCTAGTTATATGAGAGATATGTTTTATGGTCATGCCCCGATGGTCAATGGTTTATTCTTAATGAATCTCGAACGTAATGTTACACATATTCATAGTGTGAATACCAAAAGATGTAAAGTTGATAACGATAGTCCCACATACTTGTGGAACTGCCGCCTTGGTCACATTGGTGTCAAGCGCATGAAGAAGCTCCATGCTGATGGACTTTTAGAGTCTCTCGATTATGAATCATTTGACACATGCGAGCCATGCCTCATGGGCAAAATGACCAAGACTCCGTTCTTCGGAACAATGGAGCGAGCAACCAACTTATTGGAAATCATACATATTGATGTGTGTGGTCCAATGAGCATTGAGGCTCACGGAGGATATCGTTATGTTCTCACTCTCACTGATGACTTAAGTAGATATGGGTATGTCTACTTGATGAAATACAAGTCTGAGACCTTTGAAAAGTTCAAGGAATTTCATAATGAAGTAGAGAATCAACGTGACCGAAAGGTAAAATTCTTACGATCGGATCATGGAGGAGAATATTTAAGTCACGAATTTGGTACACACTTAAGAAAATGTGGAATCATTTCACAACTCACGCCGCCTGGAACACCTCAGCGTAACGGTGTGTCCGAACGTCGTAATCGCACTCTATTGGATATGGTGCGATCTATGATGTCTCTTACCGATTTACCGCTATCATTTTGGGGATACGCTCTAGAGACAGCTACATTCACTTTAAATAGGGCACCGACTAAATCCGTTGAGACGACACCGTATGAATTATGGTTTGGGAAGAAACCTAAGTTGTCGTTTCTAAAAGTTTGGGGATGCGATGCTTATGTTTAGAAACTTCAACCTGAAAAGCTCGAAGCCAAGTCGGAAAAATGCGTCTTCATAGGATACCCTAAGGAAACCATTGGGTATACCTTCTACCTTAGATCCGAAGGCAAGATCTTTGTTGCCAAGAACGGATCCTTTCTGGAAAAAGAGTTTCTCTCGAAAGGAGTGGGTGGGAGGAAAGTAGAACTCGATGAAGTACTACCTCTTGAACCGGAAAGTAGTGTAGCTCAGGAAAATGTTCCTGTGGTGCCTACACCAACTGGAGAGGAAATTAATGATGATGATCAAGGTACTTCGGATCAAGTTGCTACTGAACTTCGTAGGTCCACAAGGACACGTTCCACACCAGCGTGGTATGGCAACCCTGTCCTGGAAATCATGCTGTTAGACAATGGTGAACCTTCGAACTAAGAAGAAGCCATGGCGGGCCTAGATTCCAACAAATGGCTAGAAGCCATGCAATCCGAGATAGAATCCATGTATGAAAACAAAGTATGGACTTTGACTGACTTGCCCGATGATCGGCGTCGGTGTCAAAACCGGCGGATCTCGGGTAGGAGGTCCCGAACTGTGCGTCTAGGCGGATGGTAACAGGAGACAAGGGGCACGATGTTTTACCCAGGTTCGGGCCCTCTTGATGGAGGTAAAACCCTATGTCCTGCTTGATTAATATTGATGATATGGGTAGTACAAGAGTTGATCTACAACGAGATCAAGGAGGCTAAACCCTAGAAGCTAGCCTATGGTATGATTGTTGTTCGTCCTGCGGACTAAAGCCATCCGATTTATATAGACACCGGAGAGGGCTAGGGTTACACAGAGTCGGTTACAATGGTAGGAGATCTACATATCCGTATCGCCAAGCTTGCCTTCCACGCCAAGGAAAGTCCCATCCGGACATGGGACGAAGTCTTCAATCTTGTATCTTCATAGTCTTGGAGTCCGGCTGATGATGATAGTCCCGCTATCCGGACACCCCCTAGTCCAGGACTCCATCAGTAGCCCCCGAACCAGGCTTCAATGATGACGAGTCTGGTGTGTATGTTGTCTTCGGCGTTTGCAAGGCGGGCTCTCCTTCGTGCTTCATGTGTTTGCCGGGTAGTGTCCGGTTGCTTCATAAATGTTGCGCTCCTTGGCTTCGACATCCAATAATGGCCTTCTTCCACGTGTCGTACGAATGCAAAAAGCCAGGGTATTCTTACGTTTTACCCCTTAGCTGCGCGAATAAGCTGCCTATAAGAAAGGCATGGATCCAGATCCAAATCACACCATCCTCCTCCCGCAAGTACTCATCGAGGCGCCTCTGACAAGAAATCCATTCCAACATGGACAGTCGACGCGGCTCCTCTTCTCGCGCTCCCAGTCCCCAGCCAGGAGATTGGAGGAGATGCTCAGTCCCGCATAGGGAGTTAGTGATGCTCCAAGCAGAGGGATACCTTCCCCTGGCCTTTATGGTTCCGGTTCGAGCCGGATGGCCACCTATAAGGGTGGGAAGCAGGCGAAGAGCGTCCCCAATCCCTCCAAAGGAGAGCGGGTATGCTTCGTCCCCTACTTAATAAGGGGACTCAGATTTCCTATACATCCATTTCTCCGGGGGCTCCTGGAGTTTTATGGACTCCAACTTCACCACCTCACGCCTGCCTCCATTTTGCACATCGCGGGTTTTGTAGCTCTTTGCGAGCTATTCTTGGGCATAGAGCCCCATTTTGCACTGTGGAAGAGGCTGTTTTGCCTCGTACCCCGTTCTTACGAGGGGTCGATATATCAAGTGGGAGGAGCCGAAATATGGCGCATCACCGGGACCGGATATCTATCCGGAACCCCGAAGAAGGCGTCCAAAGACTGGCCTTCGAAGTGGTTTTGTATGGAAGACGCTCCGCTGCCGGATCCAGTTGGGATCGGCCTCCCGGAGTTTAGCAACGCTCCTCTAAAGAAACGCCTGAGTTGGCGCACACGGAGCCCTCAACAGGAAGATGAAAGGAGCGCCCACTATCTGATGGGCCGGATACGATTACTAGCCCATTCCGGATTAACCATGATTGGAGTCATGGCCACATGCATTATGCGAGGGGTGCAGCCGCTCCAATATAGGGGCCACCCCATGTGGGATTTCAACGGGGATAACGACGCCACCCGTCATGGCCGCACGGGGCCGGGATCGGCCGCCGATCTGGTGAAGAATCTGTCCGGCTTGTACAAGGGGGAGGAGGAGGACTTCCTCCACACGAATCCATTGAATGGATTCTCCATGAATAACCCTCGGAGCTGGGTAAGCGGACGCTTATATATCTGATCCGTGCTGTCAAAGATAAGTGTCTTACTTCATGATTTCGATGCAGGAACTACGTCGGGATGTGGAGGGCATAGAAAGCCCAGCTCCACAACACGAGGATCCGGAAAGATCCCTTGATCCGGCCTCCGAAGAGGATCCGGACATAAAGGTGGATTTGATTGACGGGGTGTTCCACCAGCTCAGCATAGACAATGCTTTAGTCGCCATTACGCCTGACTACCCCGGCTTATATCCGGCTTCCTAGGTGAGTACGACCAAAGTCCTGACACTGTTACTTTTTTAGTGTTTATTCCTGACCACCGTGTACCAATGGTGCTTCGCAGGAGGTGCCTTCACAGCGGGAAGCCGAGCCCGCGGCGGCTAACCAAAGGAGGTCAGTGCGGCCCAGCAGGCGAAAGAGGAGTGCGGCGCGAATCGAAACGTCGCCGCAAAGGTATGGTGCACCTTTGTCTTTTAAGGGAAAGACTCCTAGGAGGCATATTAATGCTCATGATTCTTCCAGGAGAAAGAGCGCTCGCCGGACTGAGTCCGGAGAGGGTGCCACCAAGCCTCCGCCAGCCAGGCTCCAACGCCTGGTCCGGAGGGGGAGGCGAGCGCAAGGCGCGAGCCGGATGCTCCTCCAACGGAGGATGCCGACAGGTCGTCTGCCACCAGGTCTGAGGTGGAGACCACCATGAATCATAGGCGCCGTCGGACAGTTCTTCGTGACGCGTGTTTCTCCCCTGAGGCGTTAAATGCCTTTAATGCGGGAGACGCGCACCTCCGTGCTGCTCAAGATGGTTTAACCAGAGCCACGGAGCAGTATGTAAAGGACATACGGGTGAGGAATTTTAATAGTTATATATGCCAGTAGCCCCCGAGACTTAAAATAGTTAAACTAACTGATTTAAGGATCATTTGTTATGCAGGATCTTACTGAGAAGAATACCCACCTGTCTCAGGAGCTTCAAGAATGCAAGGCCCAACTTGAGGCCGCACTAGCCGCTGCCGGGGGAGCCACGGAGACCCCCTCTGGTAATTCATATTTTGAAAAAGAAGTAGTTTATGAAGTGCGGCGTGTGTGTATAGTCTGACAATAATATTGCAGAGGGTGCCGGACTAGATCCGGACAAGCAACAGCTGCTGCGCCAGTTGAAGGCCGGCGAGAGGGTGCTTATGAGGGTGCAGCAGGAGAGGAACAAACTCCAAGATGCCAACACCCAGCTGGGCGAAGAACTAAAAGATGTTCGGGTCCAGCTGTCTAACTCCGTAAAGGAGAATCGGCGGCTTCGTCGCGGCATTTATAGTAAGTGCTTGAGCAAACTCTTTTGAAAAGAAGAGTTCGGCGAGGAAGTCGATTGACAGAAATGTGTCTGTAGGTGTGCTCACGGGTCGTCCGGCGGAGGAGATGCCTGGTTCCACGGGAGACCCTCTTCCCGAGCTGCTGCAACTACACGAACGTGTTCGGCAGGCGATGAGCGGCGTCGTCAGGCCTTATGGCCTTCCGTCTCCCTACCTGAGGGCCTTGGAGGGCTTGCTGAGAAGCTTCAGGGAGTACGGCGACGTCTCCGTCTGTGGAAGATATCGGCCTGCCGTCAAGGCGCCAGGGAGGCCTGGGCCATGGTGAAGACGCGGTACCCGAAGGCTGACCCAAACCACATGGCCGAGGTCGGACCTGTGGGGCCCGATGGGAAGGAGATCCCTGTGAGCTTGATGTACGGCCAAGTAGAGTTGGCCGCGAAATATTCCCAACAGGACTGTAAATTAGACAGCCTGTTAGATGGGATTGAAGAGGAGTACAATCAGTCAGCTTGACGATGTAATTTTAAAATGACATGTAAAATGCCTTCTAGCCGGATTGTAGATCGTTTGTCTTTGCGGACCTTTTCGCTTCAACCTCGGGACCCAACAGTCCGGAGTGTGTCCGAATACCCTTACGGTTATAAAAGAACCGGGGCATGCATGGAGACAAGGCGTAGGGGTCATAATTGCTTTATCAGACAAGTGCCCAACTAGCTATGTTATATTACATGGTTAGTAAGAAACATCTTCCAGGGAGAATAGTTCCGTTAAGGGTTCCTTTCCCTGGGAGGCATGCCCTAAAGTGCATGTCCGGACTGCGAAAATAGCAGAAAAAGCATCTGGGGGCAGATAAATAAGTAAGTAATAAATCATCTTTCAGGTCACCGACCGAATATTCCCTTAAGAACGCTAGCCTTCGGCTTCACCCAGTCTGAGGTACACATCCGGCTGACCTGGCAGTAACAATCGCAGAGGTGCTCCCTGTACCTCCTAGCCGAACAATCGGGAACGTAGGGGTAAGCACAGGAGCCAGGCAACCCGGCTTGGCCAAAACTTAAGTCATATCGATGCATATAATGGTGATCAAAAGGTACATGCGGAAGTGTGACACATGTGTTGGGCATGAAGCCCATATAAATAAGCTTCTGTTAAAGAAGCCCCCAGGTATAACGAGTGCGAGTAGCACATCGAGTGAGTGCGAACAAAGCACAGATCAGCGCTCAAGGGGTTTGTACTGAAAGAGGGAGGAAAAGGAGGGAAAACAAAGACAACGAAAAAAAATGAAAGGTGGATGGAGGAAGGAGACGAACCCTGAGTCCGGCGCTAGGCGTAAAATCTTCGGAGACGGGCTGCGTTCCATGGGTTTGGCTCGAGTCGGTTGTCAGATGCATTGCATAGATAGTATGCACCGCCGGTAAGGACTTGGTCGATGATGAAGGGACCTTCCCATTTGGGCTTAAGTTTGTCCTTTTTCTTGTCCGGCAGGCGTAGAACTAGCTCGCCAACATTGTAAGTTTTGGCCCGTACTTCTCTGCTTTGATATCTTCGAGCCTGCTGTTGATAGAATGCGGAACGGGATTTTGCCACGTCGCGCTCCTCCTCTAAAGCGTCCAAACTGTCCTGCCGATCCAACTCGGCTTCTCTTTCCTCGTACATGCGCACGCGAGGTGAGTCATGAATTATATCGCAGGGCAAAACTGCCTCAGCGCCGTATACCATAAAAAATGGTGTGAATCCGGTTGTGCGGTTTGGCGTGGTCCGCAGCCCCCAGAGTACGGAGTCGAGCTCCTCTACCCAGTGCGTGTTAGATTCCGTGAGGGACCGCACTAATCTGGGTTTGATGCCGCTCATGATTAGACCATTTGCTCGTTCCACTTGACCGTTAGTTTGAGGGTGGTAGACTGAAGCGTAGTCGAGCTTGATGCCCATGTTTTTGCACCAGAGTTTAACCTCGTCGGCCGTGAAATTCGTGCCGTTATCAGTGATGATGCTGTGGGGGACGCCAAAACGGTGTACTACCCCGGATATGAAGTCTATCACAGGTCCGGATTCTGCCGTTTTAACCGGCTTGGCCTCTATCCATTTGGTGAATTTGTCCACCATGACCAATAAGTATTTGTGCTTGTGGGTTCCCCCTTTAAGGGGTCCAACCATGTCAAGCCCCCAGACCGCGAACGGCCAAGTGATGGGTATAGTTTTGAGGGCGGTGGGTGGCATGTGGCTCTGATTAGCAAAGAGCTGGCAACCGACGCATCGTTGGACTAAGTCCTGAGCATCTGCCCGGGCGGTCGGCCAATAAAATCCTGTACGGAAGGCCTTGCCTACAAGGGCCCGGGCGGCGGCGTGGTGCCCGCCGAGTCCGGCGTGAATTTCAGCCAGGAGATTTCGCCCTTCCTCTTCGGAGATACACCTTTGAAGGACTCCGGTTGTGCTTTTCTTATAAAGTTCTCCCTCATGGACCTTGTAGGCTTTAGATCGCCGAACTATGCAGCGGGCCTCATTTTGGTCTTCGGGAAGTTCCTGCCTGATTAAGTAGGCTAGGAATGGTTCCGTCCACGGGGCAATTACTGCCAGTATTTCGTGGGCTGAATCTGTTATTTCATTGGCTGAGCCACCGATTGTGTCAGAATGTTCTGTGTTAGGCGATGCAGTTGGTTCCGGATTGTTATTTCCGGACTCCTCTTCCCATAATACGGATGGCTTAAAGAGCCGCTCCAGGAAGATGTTTGGAGGGACGGCGTCGCGTTTTGCGCCGATGCGTGCCAACACGTCTGCTGCCTGGTTATTATCCCGGGCTACATGGTGGAATTCGAGTCCTTCGAACCGGGCTGACATTTTTAGGACGGCGTTACGGTAGGCTGCCATTTTCGGATCCTTGGCGTCAAAGTCTCCATTTACTTGGGATATTGCGAGGTTTGAATCCCCGCGCACCTCTAGGCGTTGAATACCCATGGAGATTGCCATCCGGAGGCCATGTAGAAGGGCCTCGTATTCGGCTGCATTGTTGGAGTCCGTATACATTATTTGAAGCACGTATTGGACTGTGTCTCCGGTTGGGGACGTCAAGACGACGCCAGCCCCCAAGCCAGCCAACATTTTGGAGCCGTCGAAATGCATGATCCAATTGGAGTATGCGCCGTACTCTTTAGGGAGTTCGGCTTCGGTCCATTCGGCGATGAAGTCAGCCAGAACTTGCGACTTTATAGCTCGCCGTGGTTTGTAGGTTATGTCAAATGGTAAGAGCTCAATGGCCCATTTTGCAATCCTGCCCGTCGCGTCGCGATTGTTTATAATGTCGTTGAGAGGTACTTCGGAGGCCACCGTTATGGAACACTCTTGAAAGTAGTGTCGCAGCTTCCGGGATGCCATGAACACCGCATACACTATCTTTTGATAGTTTGGGTACCGGGACTTGCATGGAGTTAAGACAGTGGATATGTAGTACACTGGTTTTTGAAGAGGGAATTTGTGCCCTTCTGTTTCTCGTTCGACGACGAGTACCGCGCTGACAACTTGATGTGTTGCTGCGATATATAATAACATTGGTTCGCCCAGGTTGGGCGCGGCCAGGACCGGATTTGTTGCCAATACGGCTTTAATTTCTTCGAGTCCGGCCGTGGCAGCATCCGTCCATTCGAAATGTTCGGTGCGCCGGAGGAGGCGATAGAGGGGCAGTGCCTTTTCTCCCAAACGGGAGATGAAGCGGCTTAGAGCCGCCACGCATCCGGTTAGTTTTTGTATTTGCTTGAGGTCTTTTGGGATATCCAATTGTGACAGAGCTCGGATCTTGGCTGGGTTTGCTTCAATTCCTCTACCGGATACAATGAAGCCCAAGAGCTTTCCGGCTGGTACGCCGAAAACACATTTTTCCGGGTTGAGCTTAATGTCATATGCTCGGAGGTTGTCGAATGTCACCCTCAAGTCGTCTACTAGAGTTTCGACGTGTTTGGTCTTGACGACCACATCGTCTACGTATGACTCTACTGTTTTGCCTATCTGGGTGGCCAGACATGTCTGAATCATGCGCTGATATGTTGCGCCGGCGTTTTTGAGTCCGAAGGGCATTGTGTTGAAGCAGAATGGTCCGTATGGAGTAATAAATGCCGTTGCGGCCTGGTCTTTTTCCGCCATCTTGATTTGATGGTATCCGGAGTATGCGTCGAGGAAGCACAATGAATCGTGCCCTGCGGTAGCATCGATGATTTGGTCGATGCGAGGGAGAGGGAAAGGGTCCTTTGGACAGGCCTTGTTAAGGTCTTTGAAATCGACACAAAGGCGCCAGGATTTGTCCTTTTTGGGTACCATTACCAGGTTGGCTAGCCAGTCCGGATGTTTGATATCTCTGATGTATCCGGCTTCTAAGAGTTTGGCTAGCTCCTCTCCCATTTCCTGTCTTTTGGGTTCGGAAAATCGCTGAAGAGCTTGTTTGACTGGCTTGAATCCTTTTAGGATATTTAGGCTGTGCTCTGCCAGCCTGCATGGGATTCCTGGCATGTCTGAAGGGTGCCAGGCAAAAATGTCCCAATTTTTCCAAAGGAATTCTCGTAGTGCGGTTTCTACATCAGGGTTTAATTGTGCCCCAATAGAGGCCGTCTTTGTGAGGTCCGTTGGATGGACCTGGAATTTGACTATTTCGTCTGTTGGTTTAAAAGAGGTGGACTTGGACCTCTCATCGAGTATCACATCGTCTCTATCCACCGTGGAGCGCAGCGCAGTTAGTTCCTCCGCCGCTAGGGCTTCGGATAATGCCTCTAGGGCCAGTGCAACTGTCTTATATTCGGCGCGGAGTGCTGTATCTGGATCACTGGCGAGAGTGATTATTCCATTGGATCCGGGCATTTTGAGCTTCATGTATCCGTAATGGGGTATAGATTGGAAGATTGTGAATGCCTCTCGTCCTAACAAGGCGTGATATCCGCTGCCGAATGGGGCCACTTGGAATGTGACCTCTTCGGACCTGTAATTGTCCGGCGAGCCGAACACTACATCTAGCGTGATTTTTCCTGTGCAGTGTACTTCTCGACTAGGGATTATTCCCCTGAAGGTTGTGCTGCTTCGCTCAATGCGGCTCCAGTCAATTTCCATTTTTTGAAGGGTTTCTTCGTAGATGAGGTTTAATCCGCTGCCGCCATCCATGAGTACCTTGGTAAGACGAAAGCCGTCCACTATCGGACTGAGGACCAATGCGGCTGGTGCTCTAGCTGTTCGGAATTTAGGTTCGTCGCTGGCATTGAAGGTGATAGCCGTGTCGCTCCATGGATTTGCTGTTGCTACTTGGTAGACTTCGGCGAGGCTGCGGATTGTTCGTTTCCGCATGTTATTTGATGCGAAAGTCTCGAAGACTGTTAATACCGTACTGGTACTGCTGGGCTGGTTGCCCGGGGCTAAAAAGCCTTCGCCACTTTTGGCCACCTGCCGTAGTATCCAACATGCTCGAAGGCTATGTGTTGGAGTGGCGCCCTCCGTGCTGTGGATTTTGCAGGGTCCGTTGAGCCATCCCTCCAGTACGGTTCCGTACCCTTTAGGGGGTTTTTGCTTTTTGGTTTTTAACCCAGGTGCTTGAGTATGACGCACTCTTTTATTTCGGACTGGGGTTGTATTCAGGGCCGGATTGTCCCAAAACCTAGTTTCGGTTTTCCAGGCACTCTCCATCGCGCAGTATTTTTGTACAATGGTCGCTAGGTCGGCGAAGCGTGTAACTTCGCGACGACTGATGGCGTTTATGATTCCCTTGTCCGTGCAATTGTTGCAGAAAATTGAAATCGCGCTTTCTTCACGGCAGTCCTTTATCCTGTTCATAACCAGGAGGAATCTAGCCCAGTAATGATGTACTGTTTCATCGGGCTCTTGCCGTATTTGAGATAGATCGCTTATGTTTGGGTGGGCGGGTGGAATTAAGTTCGGAACCCCGCCCGATCTGAGGCTCAAAGGCCAAGAAGTTTCCGGATTTGGAAGCTTGGTTTGTTGGATGCTTTCCAACGAATCTGGTCCGATGCCTGACTTTAGGTTCAGTATTTGATTGACGTCCGTCCCTCCGCGGGAATCCGGCATGGAGGGATCGGGAATCCGGACATAGCTGGTTTTTAACATAGAAGAAGAGTCGCCGCATTGTTCCTCTACCACAACAACGTGGTGGGTAGCCTGGGGAGAGTTAATTTCTCTCAGATCGGTTTTAAGCCCAATCTGATCGTAGTCTGTAGCGACTCCCAGGGCGGCGATGCGATCCAAGAGCTCGTTTACGGAGGAGAGCTCCATCGGATCTAGCTGCTCGGCGAATTCCGAGCTGACGTGAAGATCGCTTTTGATGACTGGAGAGGTCATCGTCGGAGCGGTGGCCGAATAGGCGGTCATAAGAAAACCACCTAGCCGGATAGTTTGGCCGGCGGCCAAAGCTCCCTTGACGACGGCGCCATCTTTAAAGACGGGAAAAGGCATCCTTCCTGATTGCGACGGCACAGAGGAACTCTCAATGAAAGCACCAATGTCGGTGTCAAAACCGGCGGATCTCGGGTAGGGGGTCCCGAACTGTGCGTCTAGGCGGATGGTAACAGGAGACAAGGGACACGATGTTTTACCCAGGTTCGGGCCCTCTTGATGGAGGTAAAACCCTACGTCCTGCTTGATTAATATTGATGATGTGTGTTACAAGAGTAGATCTACCACGAGATCAAGGAGGCTAAACCCTAGAAGCTAGCCTATGGTATGATTGTTGTTCGTCCTACGGACTAAAGCCATCCGGTTTATATAGACATCGGAGAGGGCTAGGGTTACATAGAGTCGGTTACAATGGTAGGAGATCTACATATCCGTATCGCCAAGCTTGCCTTCCACGCCAAGGAAAGTCCCATCCGGACACGGGACGAAGTCTTCAATCTTGTATCTTCATAGTCTTGGAGTCCGGCCGATGATGATAGTCCGGCTATCCGGAGACCCCCTAGTCCAGGACTCCCTCAATCGGCGAGCGATAGAAAACAAATGGATCTTCAAGAAGAAGACGGACGCGGATGGTAATGTCACCATCTGTAAAGCTCGACTTGTCGCTAAGGGTTATCGGCAAGTTCAAGGGATTGACTACGATGAGACTTTCCCTCCCGTAGCGAAGCTTAAGTCCGTCCGAATCATGTTAGCAATTGCCGCATACTATGATTATGAGATATGGTAGATGGACGTCAAAACAGCATTCCTTAACGGTTATCTTAAGGAAGAGTTGTATATGATGCAGCCGGAAGGTTTTGTCGATCCTAAGAATGCTAACAAAGTATGCAAGCTCCAGCGATCCATTTATGGGCTGGTGCAAGCATCTCGGAGTTGGAACATTTGCTTTGATGAGATGATCAAAGCGTTTGGGTTTATGCAGACTTACGGAGAAGCCTGCGTTTACAAGAAAGTGAGTGGGAGCTCTGTAGCATTTCTCATATTATATGTAGATGACATACTTTTGATGGGAAATGATATAGAATTCTTGGACAGCATTAAGGCCTACTTGAATAAGTGTTTTTCAATGAAGGACCTTGGAGAAGCTGCTTACATATTATGCATCAAGATCTATAGGGATAGATGGAGACGCCTCATAGGTCTTTCACAAAGCACATACCTTGATAAGATTTTGAAGTAGTTCAAAATGGATCAGTCCAAGAAAGGGTTCTTACCTGTATTGCAAGGTGTGAAATTGAGCTCGGCTCAATGCCCGACCACGGCAAAAGATAAAGAAGAGATGAGTGTCACCCCCTATGCCTCAGCCATAGGATCTATTATGTATGCCATGCTGTGTACCAAACCTGATGTAAACCTTGCCATAAGTTTGGTAGGAAGGTACCAAAGTAATCCCGGCAAGGAACACTGGACAGCGGTCAAGAATATCCTGAAGTACCTGAAAAGGACAAAGGACATGTTTGTCGTTTATGGAGGTGATGAAGAGCTCGTCGTAAAGGGTTACGTCGACGCTAGCTTCGACACAGATCTGGATGACTCTAAGTCACAAACCGGATACGTGTATATGTTTAATGGTGGAGCAGTAAGCTAGTGCAGCTGCAAGCAGAGCGTCGTGGCGGGATCTACATGTGAAGCGGGGTACATGGCAGCCTCGGAGGCAGCGCATGAAGCAATATGGGTGAAGGAGTTCATCACCGACCTAGGAGTCATACCCAATGCGTCGGGGCCGATCAAACTCTTCTGTGACAACACTGGAGCTATTGCCCTTGCCAAGGAGCCCAGGTTTCACAACAAGACCAGGCACATCAAGCGTCGTTTCAACTCCATCCGTGAAAGTGTTCAAGATGGAGACATAGATATTTGCAAAGTACATACGGATCTGAATGTCGCAGATCCGTTGACTAAACCTCTTTCGCGAGCAAAACATGATCAACACCAGAACTCTATGGGTGTTCGATTCATCACAATGTAACTAGATTATTGACTCTAGTGCAAGTGGGAGACTGTTGGAAATATGCCCTAGAGGCAATAATAAAAGGATTATTATTATATTTCCTTGTTCATGATAATTGTCTTTTATTCATGCTATAATTGTATTACCCGGAAATCGTAATACACGTGTGAATACGTAGACCACAATACGTCCCTAGTAAGCCTCTAGTTGACTAGCTCATTGGTCAACAGATAGTCATGGTTTCCTGACTATGGACATTAGATGTCGTTGACAATGGGATCACATCATTAGGAGAATGATGTGATGGACAAGACCCAATCCTAAGCATAGCACAAGATCGTGTAGTTCGTTTTGCTAGAGCTTTTCCAAATGTCAAGTATCTCTTCCTTAGACCATGAGATCGTGTAACTCCCGGATGCCGTAGGAGTGCTTTGGGTGTACCAAACGTCACAACGTAACTGGGTGACTATAAAGGTGCACTACAGGTATCTTCGAAAGTGCCTGTTGGGTTGACACGGATCGGGACTGGAATTTGTCACTCCGTATTACGGAGAGGTATCACTTGTCCCACTTGGTAGTTCATCATCATAATGAGCTCAAAGTGACCAAGTGTCTGGTCACGGGATCATGCATTACGGTACGAGTAAAGTGACTTGCCGGTAACGAGATTGAATGAGGTATTGGGATACCGACGATCGAATCTCGGGCAAGTAACATACCGTCTGACAAAGGGAATAGTATACGGGGTTGATTGAATCCTCGACATCGTGGTTCATCCAATGACATCATCGAGGAGCATGTGGGAGCCAACATGGGTATCCAGATCCCGCTGTTGGTTATTGACCGGAGAGCCGTCTTGGTCATGTCTGCATGTCTCCCGAACCCGTAGGGCCTACACACTTAAGGTTCGGTGACGCTAGGGTTATTAGGAAGACTTGTATGTGATTACCGAATGTTGTTCGGAGTCCCGGATGAGATCCCGGACGTCACGAGGAGTTCCGGAATGGTCCGGAGGTGAAGATTTATATATGGGAAGTTGTCATACGGACACCGGAAAGTTTCAGGGGCATATCGGTATTGTACCGGGGCCACCAGAGGGGTTCCGGGGGTCCACCGGGAGGGGCCACCCCTCTCAGAGGGCCTCATGGGCCGCAAGGGGCAGGGAACCAGCCCCTGGAGGGCTGGGCGCCCCCCCCCCTTGGGCCCATGCGCCTAGGGTTGGGGGGGAACCCTAGTGGGGGCGCCCCCCTTGCTTGGGGGGCAAGCCCCCCTCCCTGGCCACCGCCCCCCCTCTAGATCTCATCTAGAGGGGGCTGGCACCCTTCCCCCTTCCCCTATAAATAGAGGGGCGAGGGGAGGGCTGAATACCGGATCCAAGGCGCAACCCCTCCCCTCCCCAACACCTCTCCTCCTCCGTTGAGTGCTTGGCGAAGCCCTGTCGGAGTACTGCCTCTCCACCAACACCATGCCGTCGTGCTGCTGCTGGAGCCTTCTTCCTCAACCTCTCCTTACCCCTTGCTGGATCAAAAATGAGGAGACGTCATCCGTTCCGTACGTGTGTTGAACGCGGAGGTGTTGTCCGTTCGGCACTTGGTCATCGGTGATTTGAATCACGGCGAGTACGACTCCATCATCACCGTTCTCTTGAACGCTTCCGTACGCAATCTACAAAGTGGTATGTAGATGCAATCTCTCTCCCATGACTCGTTGCTTAGATGAACTCATAGATGGATCTTGGTGAAACCGTAGGAAAGATTTTAATTTTCTGCAACGTTCCCCAATAGCTAGTTGGGAGGCAACCCAATTTTCTTTGTGTTTTTTGTTTTTGTTCCTGTTTAGTAATAAATTTTTAATCTACCTTCTGTTTAGATGTGTTTTTATGTTTTAATTAGTGTTTGTGCCAAGTAGAACCTATAGGATAACCTATGATGATAGTTGATTTGATTCTGCTGAAAAACAGAAACTTTGCGCTCACGAGAAAAAATTCAATAAATCACAGAAACGAGATTTTGCATTGATTCTTTTTGCTGATGTTCAATAAACAAATTGTCCAGGACTTCCTATTTTTGTAGGATTTTAACGTTTCAGAAGTTTGCGTTAGTTACAGATTGGTACAGACTGTTCTGTTTTTGACAGATTCTGTTTTTCGTGCGATGTTTGCTTATTTTGATGCATCTATGGCTAGTATTAAGTGATTTGAACCATAGAGAACTTGGAATACAGTAGGTTTAACACCAATATAAACAAAAAATGAGTTCATTACAGTACCTTATGTGGTGGTTTTGTTTTCTTTCACTAACGGAGCTTATGAGATTTCCTATTGAGTTTTGTGTTGTGAAGTTTTCAAGTTTTGGGTAAAGATTTGATGGACTATGTAATAAGGAATGCCAAAATCCTAAGCTTGGGGATGCCCATGGCACCCCAAGATATTCAAGAATAGCCAAAAGCCTAAGCTTGGGGATGCCCCGGGAAGGCATCCCCTCTTTTGTCTTCGTTTATTGGTAACTTTGCTTGGAGCTATATTTTTATTCGCCACATGATATGTGTTTTGCTTGGAGCGTCGTGTCTTATATTAGTCTTTGCTTTCTAGTTTACCACAATCATACTTGCTGTACACACCTTTTGGGATAAGCCTACTTGATTGAAATTTATTAGAATACTCTATGTGCTTTGAGCTAGATAATTTTTGCTCTAGTGCTTCACTTATATCTTTTAGAGCACGGCAGTGGTGTAATTTTGAAGAGATTTATGATCTCTCATGCTTCACTTATATTATTTTGAGAGTCTTTGAGAATAGCATGGTATTTGCTATGGTTATAAATTGGTCCTAGAATGATAAGCATCCAAGTCAGGTATAATAAAAACTATCATAGGAAGTGAATTGGATGCTATGATCAATTTGATACTTGATATTTGTTTTGAGATATGGAGGTAGTGATATTAAAGTCAAGCTAGTTGGGTGATTATGAATTTAAAGAATTCTTTTGTTGAAGTTAGTAAGTCCCATAGCATGCCCGTATGGTTAAAGTTGTGTAACGAATTTGAAACATGGAGTGTACCTGGCTTGTGCATCCTTATGAGTGGCAGTCGGGGACGAGAGATGGTCTTTTCCTACCAATCTATCCCTCTAGGAGCATGCGCTTAGTGCTTGGTTTTTGATGACTTCTAAATTTTTGCAATAAGTATATGAGTTCTTTTGACTAATGTTGAGTCCATGGATTATACGCACGTTTACCTTTCCATCATTGCTAGCCTTTTCGGTACCGTGCATTGCCCTTTCTCACCTTGAGAGTTGGTGCAAACTTCTCCGGTGCATCCAAACCCCGTGATATGATACGCTCTATCACACATCAACCTCCTTATATCTTCCTCAAAACAGCCACCATACCTACCTATTATGGCATTTCCATAGCCATTCCGAGATATATTGCCATGCAACTTCCACCGTTCCGTTTATCATTATGACACGCATTACTTTTGTCATATTGCCATTGCATGATCATGTCACTACTAGGAAAAGGGCTATAGATGGGATGGGCACTAATGGCGCACCTATCAGGTGGTGCGCCACTACTATATACTAATGGCGCACCATTTGGTGATGCGCCATTAGTGTGGAAGACACTAATGGAGCACTAGACAAACGGTGCGCCACTTTTTTTTTCATGTTTCCATACATACTAATGGCGCATCCGAGCGAAGTGCGCCATTACTAGTTCTAACTAGTAATGGCGCACCAGGCAAAGAGTGCGCTAGTACTGTATTCTTTTTTATTCTTTTTTTGCAAAACTACTAATGGTGCACCGTGTCAAAGTGCGTCATTACTAGTTTAAACTAGTAATGCCGCACTGTGACTCGGTGCGCCATTAGTATATATATATATATATTTTACTTTTTTGCAAAACTACTAATGGTGCACCACCTACAGGTGCGCCATTAGTAACCAGGGTTACTAATGGCGCATTTGTAGGTGATGCGCCATTAGTAACCTGGGACCCCAACAAGATATTTTGGACAGCCACACCTACCCACTCACTTTCCCCACTTCATTCCCTCCACCTCCTTCTCCAAGCTTTCGGCTGCCTCCTCCTCCTCACCTCATTTGCACCATAGATTCATCAAAATTAAGTGGTGAAATTACCTTTTTTGATAGGGAAGTAAGGGGAAAGCTATCTTCATGTTGTAGATCTACTTTTTTTCTCCCTAGCTCGCTCCAACAACGTGCACATGCACTTTTTGTGGCCTAGCTAGATCTATGTATGTTTGTGGTGTTGCATATGTTTGTGGTGTTGCATATATGTTTGTGTTTGCAGGTACCGGTATTTGAAATGCGATAGTTGCCAATATTTTTCCGGAATGTTGATTCATTTCCGTTTCGGTGAGAATTTTGGCACTATGCATTCTTTTTGGTCCTATTTTTAGGGAAGGTCATGCCAAATTTTTTCTTGGTTCTAAAATATCGTTTTGCTCTACCCCGCAGGCGACCATGGTCCGCATGATGACCGAAGGCATCGTGAATAGGTTTTTGAGCTCCGTGAAGGCCGAGATGCTTCAAAAGAACGAGACAGATATAAGATGTCCGTGTCAAAGATGCAAGATGAAGAGCCTTATTGCGGACCCAGATTCCGGGCAGGTGCGGGACCACCTGCTCTTGCGTGGTTTCATGGATGGCTATCGGTGGCAAGGTGATGAAGATAACTATGAAGTCATCCATGGGGGCGGGCAAGAAATGAGGAAGGGAAACAAGACAACCACCGCGGCAAGGGCGGGCGAGAAGATGAAGAATCTCCAGGACATGATCACGACGGTGATGTTGTACACAGTCATCATGTAGAAGATGTCGTACATGATGATGAGGAAGATCAAGACGAAGGGCATGATCATGAAGATGAAGATGCCAGAGCAGACGACGATGGAGGCTGGGTGCAGGACCCTCATATTCAAGAGCTGCTTCTCAAGCAGACGGATAACGCAAGAGCTGCCACACGAGAGAAAGCCAAGCTGGATCAACTGGAGATAGACGCGGTTACTCCATTGTATGAAGGATGCAGGCCCGAGGATACCCGCCTGAAAGTAACGCTCATGGCTCTGGAGATGAAGGTAAAACACAAAATGACCGACGCATGCTTCGACGAGAACATGTCATTCTAGCACGAACGTCTTCCCAAGGGGAACAAGTGCCCGACCCGTTTCGAGGAGGCGAAGACAATCGTGTGTCCTCTGGATTTACCGCACATGAAATACCATGTGTGCACGAACAATTGCATCATTTATCGGGACGGGCACACGGAGTCTACCATATGTCCGGTGTGCGGCATCACTTGATACAAGAAGAGGAAGAAAGCTCCTCGAAAATTAGTGTGGTACTTTCCGATCACTCCTCGTCTGCAGCGGTATTTCGTGGACCCTAAGGTAGCAAAGCTCCTGCGTTGGCACGCAGATAAGGAGGAGAAGAAGAGGGAAGATGACGGAAATGATCCAGAGATAAATAAAAAAGAAAAGATGCTGAGTCACCCTAAGGATGCGAGCCTGTGGAAAGCGTTGAACTTCGAATACCCAGAATTTGGGAAGGATCCAAGGAACATCGTGCTGGGCGCGAGCACCGATGGAGTCAATCCGTTTGGAAGCCAGAGAAGCACACATAGCACCTGGCCTATGTTTGTGTGGATGTGCAACCTTCCCCCCTGGTTGTGCATGAAGAGGAAGTACATTCACATGAGTATGCTAATTGAAGGGCCGAAACAACCAGGGAACGACATCAATCTGTTTCTGGGGCTGCTGAAGGAGGAGCTAGACACCCTGTGGAAAACGCTAGCCAATACGTGGGACGCTCCAGAGAAAAAATATTTCCCTATGAGAGCTGCACTGCTCACGACAGTGCACGACTATCTCGGTTGCGGATATCTCGCGGGGCAGGTAGTCCATGGATTTTCTGGATGCGTAAGGTGCATAGATGACACAACGTATCGCGAGCTAGATAGAGATCCCGGGTCTTCAAAAACCGTGTTCATGGGACATCGAAGGTGGCTTCGCGATGATAACCCGTGGAGGAAACGCAAGGATCTATTCGATGGTGAAACCGAACCCTGAAAACGCCCGCGTACGAGGAGCGGCGAGGAAATAGACGAGTTGTTCAAAAATTGGAAAGATTGACCACTGCCGGGAAAGAAGCAAAAGGCGCCAGAGCTAGGAAAGAAGTGAAAGGCGCCAGTGCCACTGCTGAAGGTATGGAAAACGAGGTCTATTTTCTGGGACTTGCCGTACTGGAAGATCCACCGTGTGCCTCACAGCCTTGATGCCATGCATATCACGAAGAACGTGTGCGAGAGTCTGCTTGGTACCCTGCTCAACATGCCAGAGAGGACCAAAGATGGGCCAAAAGCAAGGGCAGACTTGAAATCAATGGGCATCAGGCAGGAGCTTCACGCTAATGATGATGATGATGATGATGATGATGATGATGATGATGATGAGGCGAAGCAGGACACAGAAAGTCGCCGCAAAGGAAAAAAGGCCAAGAAGACCGGAAATAACTACCCTCCTGCGTGCTTCACTCTAAGTCAGGAGGAGATCGAGCAATTTTTCACCTGCCTCGTAGGAGTAAAACTTCCTTGCGGTTATGCGGGGAAGATAAGCAGATACCTAGACCCAGCAAAGCAGAAGTTCAGCGGGATGAAGGCTCATGACTGTCACGTGCTGATGACGCAGGTACTTCCAGTTGCAATCCGTGGGATCATTGACGCGCACGTCTGTGAAATGTTGTTTAGCCTATGCAACTTTTTCGACGTCATCTCTCGGAAGTCGATTGGCGTGAGGCAACTCAGAAGGCTACAGGAAGAGATCATGGTGATACTATGCGAGCTTGAGATGTACTTCTCGCCCGCATTCTTCGATGTTATGGTGCATCTACTGGTCCATATTTTGGAGGATATCATCCAACTCGGGCCGAAGTTCCTGCACAGCATGATGCCGTTCGAAAGGATGAATGGTGTCATCAAAGGATACATTCGCAACATGTCACGTCGAGAGGGAAGTATAGCCAGGGGCTTTCTGACCGAAGAGTGCATCTCCTACTGCACGAATTATCTAGGCATCGAGAACCCCGTTGGTCTGCCCGTCAACAGGCACCTCGGCAGGCTCGCTGGATGGGGTCACCGTGAGGGTCGCCGCGAAATGCATGTCGACTTCGAGGGTTGACTCGCCGACTTTGAAAGAGCAAACCTAGTCGCGCTACAACACATAGACGTGGTCGATCCTTGGGTGGTAGAGCTCAAAACCTTTATTGAGAAGACGTACAATGACCCAGGCCAACAGAGGACGGACGGAGATATAATCAAAGAGCACAACTCATGTTTCACGCGTTGGTTCAAGCAGAAGCTTCTATCGTACCCTTTACATGAGGATTCTTCCGCGGAAGAACAACTGATATTCGCCTTGTCACAGGGCGCCAAGCACAACCTGATGACCTATGAGGCGTACGATATCAACGGCTACACATTCTACACCGAGAACAAGGACATGAAGAGCGATCGTTATCAGAACTCTAGGAAGGACAGATACTACAGAAGGATCGAGGAGATCTGGGAGCTGAGCTACGCTGGAGAGAAGGTCCCGATGTTCCGTGTCAGATGGGCCAAGAGCGTCCTAAAAGAAGACCGGTATTTCACCACCATGGTTATAACCGAAGCCAAATCCAAGACCGCGGGCGCAAACGTCATCGCGAAAAATGAGCCATGGGTACTGGCTTCCCAAGTGGACCAATGCTTCTTCATTACCGACCCGCCAAAGCCCAATCATGTTGTCGTGAGGAGAGGCAAAAGGAAGATCATCGGAATGGATGGAGTAGCCAATGAGCAAGACTTCGACAAGTACGGCGACCCGAAGATCGAACATGACGACGACGATGAAGTAGCAGCACACACCACAAGAAGAAGCAGGACCACCCTACCTAAAGGACGTCCGTTCCACAGAAGAACTCCATTTGCAAAAAAGAAGGGCAAGAAGATTGTGAACAGATAGCTAGCTAAGATCGATTGTATTTAAATCGTAGTCTTCATTTCTCGGGCACTTTTTAATATCATGAATATTTTTAAATTTCATGGGCACTTTTTGAATTCATGAATATTTTTTCAAATTTGATGATATTTTTTCATATTCAATATGAAAAAATATTGAATATTCATGAGGACACTCGATCTCGATCCCCCTCCCTCTCGATAGCTATCCCCCTCGCCGTATCCCCCTTGCCGCCGAGCACCCCCCGCACCCTTCCCCACTCCACCGCCGCCGACGACCCCCCGCACTCTCCCCCGCTCCACCGCCGCCGCCGACACCCCGCACCCTCCCCCACTTTTTGATGATATTTTCAAATAACAAATTTGATGATATTTTGAAATAAGAAATTTGATGATATTTTCAAATAAAAAATTTGATGATATTTTCAATTAAAAAATTGATGATATTTTCAAAAAAAAATTGATGATATTTGATGATATCTTCTGTTCTAGTCGTCATGAAAATAACAAATTTGATAAAAAAACAATTATTAGATGCAACAAGAAATAATGAAAAAAAGTTACTAATGGCGCACCCTAGGTGGGTGCGCCATTGCTATCAGAAAAAAAGTTACTAATGGCGCACCAGAGGAGGGTGCGCCATTGCTATCAGAAAAAAAACTACTAAGGGCGGACCAGAGGGTGGTGCGCCATTGCTATAGTGTCTAGCTGGATACCCCTTCGCCCAATCCCCCCTTCCCTCTCCCTCGCCCGATCCCTCTCCCTCGATCCACTGCGCCGCTCCTTCCCTCGTCCCTCCCTCCACCACGCCGCCGCCGCCGCTGCCCCTACACACTACGCCGCAGCCGCCCACGCGCCCCCGCCACCTCCCTCTCCCCTTCCTCCCCCTCGAGCCCGCGACCTCCCCACCACCACCAAATCTCTCTCGTCGGAGCTGCCCCTCGACAGCAGCTAGCCTCATCGGACGCGCTCCTCGATGGCGGCGCGAGCCTCCCCGCGTGGCTGCTGCTCATCGACAACGGTTAGTCTCGTTCCCTCCCTCCCTCTCTCCCCCGCTCATCCCCATGCCCCCACGGGGCGGCGACCTAGGGTTAGGAGCAGGAGCTCGCCGCCGCCGCCCCGTCGTGCCACTGCTGCTGCTTCTTGCGGCCGCCTTTCCCGCGCGTTCGTGCACAGACGCCGGGCCCCACGCCAGGTGCTTGTGTTTATTCTCATGAGGTTCTTGCCATACCTTCAATTCCTGCCATGCTTATCTTCAATTAACCATAGGGTTCCTAAGGTTTCTCAGATAGAGATATAAGTAATGGCCATTATAGATAGATGTGTGCAAATCACATGTTGTTAAGACAAGTCTAGGAAAATTATTTTGCCTGGTCCTACATGTTGCTATCAAAACCGGTCAAGAAATTCATAATTGCCATACATGTAGCTACCGTTTGGTCATACAAATTGGTGCTCCTGCATATTGTTTTTGGTCCTTATAAATTGTTCAGTAGTGTTCCTGGAGGATGACTAAGGAATTAGTGCTCTGTTATGATTTCTTGATAGAATTGTTGAACTACTGCCCTATGTATTAGTACTGATTATTTGGGTCCTTATCCTTGCTTCAAAGCATGCTGGTAGGTAAATCGGTGGCCTTATTAACCATGCTATGCCATTGTTAGCTTTCTTTTATGCATTATTTGTATACCATGTGATTTATATATTTGAGCTGCACAACCTTTATGTTGTGAATATCTTGTCCACTGATTGTTCAAGTAGTTATAACTTGGTCATCACTGTCTTTACCAGACCTATTGCAGATCTTGTGAGAATTGTAGTGCTCAAACTGTCTGAAGATATTGCATGGTGGTTATGATGTAGTGTTTGACTTGTTTATTATGTTGTCTTGTGTCATTGGCTAGCAGATTTTGGTTAGTTGTAGAAGGAGAGTGCCTGCTGATTAGTGTTTATTTGCTTTTTTGGCGCTTAATTGGTTATTTGTCTGAAGTAGTGTTAGTTCTGATCATGATTGTTGTGCTTATGGCTTTAGAAAATGATAAACTGTTTGAATCTGATAGGCAGGTGTCCTTTTAGATTTTGTTGGTAAATTTTTTTTATTCAATGGTTATTGACAGTAGATTACCATTCCTATTTTAGGAAGGTCTATTCCTGCAATATCATTGTGACCTTTTATTGGCAAATCATTTGGTTCACATCCTAGAATCTTGTTGGATTTGTAACTTGGTCCACTCAACTTCTTTTGTACCATGTGAGTCATCATTGATGAAGTAGTAGTTTAAGGTCTGTTGGGTGTACCTAAATTACTCTAGTGATAGGAGTAGTAGTGGTGGCCATCTAGTTGGACTACTACTGCTAGGACTTGCTCCAGATTTTAGGATTTCTTTTATTTTAGGATTTATTTTCTTGTAGGACTAGGTTTTTATTATTTTTCTAATGTGATTGTTTTTTGAGCTCTTTCTTTTTCATTTCCTACTATCCTTATCCTAATTATCTTAAATTGTTATGATGTGTGTAACAAGATTATATCTTGGATTTGCTAGTGGACTTTGGGAGTTTCTTAGCCAGCTTGGTGACTCCATATTTTTCTCTATTTCAGCAAGTCTTTCGTAAGCATTAAACTTTCAGCACTACATTTTTATCTTATGTGTACATCTGTTTGCTTCCAATTGCTATATATGTATTGTTGTTACTAAAAATGATGAAGCTCCTGTCAATTGCTATACATATATATGTGTATGATGATCCTCCTTTCCTACAGTAGTATAGCACTTGCAGTAGTATGGCACTTGCAGTAGTATGGCACTTGCAGTAGTGGTGCCTACGCAAGATACAGTTCAGATTTGATTAGTTCCATAAATTTGTATGACCAAATATATATTTCGGATTTGTATAGTTTCAGAGATTTGTATGACCAAAGATACAGTTCAGATTTGAATTGTTTCAGAAATTTGTATGACCAGAGACACAGTTGAGATTTGAATTGTTTCAGAAATTTGTATGACCAGAGATACAGTTCAGATTTGAATTGTTTCAGAAATTGGTATGACCAAAGATGCTATTATATATAAATGGGCTGTTGTAGAACTGTTCTTCAGCTTTACAGTGTTGTTGTATAGAAATATGCTGAATTTTCTGCTCTGATTGTTGCTCAAAGAAATTTACCAAAAAAATGGGGTCCTGGGAGACGCTGCTGCTGCTTGAGGCCCTTGAGAGGCCCTTCGTGTCGTGATGATTTTGCAGGTACCCCAAGAGGCCCTTGAGTTTGCCGGAATGTTGATTAACTTCCGTTCCGGCAAATTCGGGTACTCCATATGTCCTATTTTCAGCAAAGGTCATGCTGGAATTTTTCATGAATTTTAGCATGACTTTGCAAAAAATCAGACATATGGGGTACTTGCTACTAATGCATGGGCCGGGGTATCTTAGTACTTAATTAAGTAGGATCAACTGCCCCTTTATTCATGCTGCATTAAACCATAGGTGGCAATAGAGCCAAGTGATTAGGCCCAACTTAGAATTCTCCTCAGCATCGATAAACCCTAGATGATAAACCCAACATAGGTGGCAATAGAGCCAAGTGATTAGTGCCAAGTGATTAGGCCCAACCTAGGGTGCCTCGGCATCGATAAACCCTAAATGATGAAAACTTAACTTAGCATTTAGGGTGCCTCGGCGTCGACAAACCCTAAATGATGAAACCTTGGCTTTTAGGGTGCCTCGTTGTCGATGAGAATCTAAATGATGTAAGGCTTTTAGGGTGCCTCGGCGTCGACAAACCCTAAATGACAAAAGCTTAGCTTTTAGGATGCCTTGGGGTCGACAAACCCGAAATGATGAGACCATGATCTTGTTCCTTGACAATAACCAACCTTTTGACCAAACTGTTTTCCTATTTAGAGAGAAACATGGCCAACAACGATGAGGCCGGCGGTTCGGGCGGCAAGCAATTCTGGGAGCTGTCCCAGGAGATGGAGGAACAACCTCACGGCTATGAGGACACCGCGGAAGACACCGATCCTGACTACACAACCCCTAGTGGCGTCGGGGATGACACCACTGATGGTGTCACCGAGGATGCCACCACTGATGATGGCGGCGCACACACAGATGGCAGCCAACCGAAGAAGCAAAGGAAGGACCGGTGCCCGAATGCGCTCCGCACCCTCAAGGAGGAATTTACTCAAGTTGACTCCAACGGGCATCCAACGGAGCCCAAACATATAGTCAAGGGGTACTCGCTTCAGCTCGGGTGCATTCTCCAGAGCACCGTCTCGATCAACACCGAGAACCTTAGGCATAAGGACCAAGGGAATTTGCGCAACCTCCTCTTCACGAAGCAGCACGAACGATACAAGTTCCCCACTGATTTTGAAAACACACGCCTCTCAGGGAATAAAGTGAACAGTGCCACCCTCACGGGGATGAGCACGACCCTGTCTACTTGGAGAAGCGCGGTGAAGATAATGATTGATAAAGGTGATAGTCATGATAAGATCAAGGCGAAATATCCTTCGATCAGTGAAGATGACTACAAGGAGTTCAAGATCAAGTGCGAGAGCAGTGCAACCTCCGAATCAAGTCAGTGGGGGAAAGAAATGCGGGAGTTGAACTTAGGGGAACACAAAGTCGGTCCCGGCGGTTACAGAGTGGCGAAGCCTATATGCGACAAGGAGGACGCGGAGCGTGCCGAGCAAGGCCTACCGCCCCGCTTCGAGAAATACAGCGGTGACAAGCAGACCAGGAACTTTGTCAGGGCCCGGTACAAGGAGGACCCGATAACAAAGGAGCTTACCACGGATCCGAAGACCAGGGCGCTTGAGCTTATTCTGGTAAGGAATACACCCCTGCGTAATTAGCTCCATATGGTTGCACTCTAATTAATCCCCAATATTTCTAAATGGTTCACGTTCCTTCCGCAAGACACTGAAAGCAGTAGCGCGGGGTCGTCTCAGAGCTCCCCTTTCGACACCCCTTGAAATAGGGCGTTGAACGTAATGAAAAACAAGGATAAGCTCAGTAAGCCGACGTCAGCTAGTCGTGTGGCCGGCAAAGGCTTGTCCACAAAATGGTCATCATACTATACCGCTGGTGGGCGGAAGGAGAAAAAGACCAGCTCGGAAAGCCAGACGCGTGAGGTTGAAGCACTCAAGGCACACGTGTCGCGGAGTCCGGAGCTTGTCCAAGACCAAGTGGAACAACAACTGGGAACGAAGCTCAACGCCATGGTGCCTACATTGATTCATGGGCTGACGACGTGGATTGCGGGGGGCCAATAGGGGCCTCCTCCGGTTCCCAGCTTCATGGCCAGCAACTCGCACAACACGCAGGCGGCGCCATTGGTGTCTCCGGTGGCACCATTGGTATCTTCGGCGGAGGCGGTATTCGTGTCTCCGGCGCCGGCACGGGCATTGGAGCTTAATGCACCCGGGTGTACGCCGGCCGGCACCTCTCCAGCAAGCGCCCCCTCCGTCAGTTGCACGCCCGCCGTTGGCGGTGCCTCGACATTAGCCGAGCTCGACGGTATCACAGTAACTAAGCCTCTCGGCCGATGACTTAATCTCCTTGCCTTTGACTGGGCATCCTTGACGCCCTACATGTTTTCGCAGGGCACCGCCGACGTTCCTTGCACTCTTCTGGACTTCGTGGGTGGCGAGTTGATCGATGTCGCCAAGGGCAGAATCGTTCAACCGGGCAACCCCATGTTCCACGGTAATCCGATGCCACCCACACTATATAGGGTTGAAGTGGTTTGGGTGCTGCCAGGCTGCGACGAGCTGCTACCTCCGATTCGACCCGCTGGGGCCGACGAAGAAGATGAGATGACCCTCAGCGCCTGCGTAAACTGGCCCATGCTTTGGCCGAAGAGCTAGATTCGTTTGGGGGCGGGGGACACCACCCCACAGACAAGACCGCCAGTCGTGCCGGCGCCAAGTCATGGCAAGAACGCCGCAATGCTACTGGACCTGCCGGACATCCCTATGCCGGACATCCCTATGGCACAGGATCCGGACATCCCTATGGCACAGGATCCGGACGACGACGACAACGACGACGGTACATTTACCAAAGTCGATAAGTACTTTGCCGAACATGGGTACGCTGACGAGTTTTGTGGGCCTCTTTCTCAAGAACACAACCAAGACGACCGCGATCTAGCTGGTACGGCGGAGAAATCCAATTGCAATAGGCGTCGTCTGGCGTTTAGTTCTCAGGAGACGCCTCCAGCTCCTGCCTTCACCGAGCCTTAGATAGCTGAGGTGCGAAATATCATCAGCCCCAACACGCTCAAGAAGGAGTTCTGTGAGCAGAACTCGGTCCCATTACAGGAGATCAAGAAGAAGGGACGGAAACGAAAGACTAACAAGGGCACCGGTGCGAGCCAGCCGGCACCGAGTTCGATCCATGCTCAGGACGGGCCACCTTCACCTAAGGATATTTCGAGGAGGGTGCATGTGGCGGGTAGGGCGATGCTACTGCCAAATATGCTCAATGCTGCAACCGGTGCTATGCGGAGTCTGCATGACAGTGTTCTTTCTTTGGAGAAGCGACATCACAGAGAGAATGGTGTGGCATACCCAGTTTTCGTGGCCAAGGAGCCAGAGGGCAAGGGCTTTGTGGATGGCGACATCGGGGGTATGATCGTCCTGCGGTTTGATGACATCTTTTCTATGTTTAACCTTCATCCACTGCACTACACCTTCGTTCGGCTGTTTTCGCTGAGCATGGAGATGCGGATCATTAGAGACAAGACCCCAGACATCGTGATAGTCGACCCCTTCTACATGCATGCCAAGCACTTGAGCAGCACTGGGGACCGCCAAGTTGCGAGTTCACACCTCGAAGGCATCATTCTGGCAAACCCAGATAAGGATAACTTCCTTGTGGCTTACTTTCCCGAGTAAGTCATCCCTTAACCGCCCCGTAACATATGATTTCTTAGATTTCGATCATTCTTTTTTTCGAACATTCCGTGTTCTGTGTAGTGACACACATTGCACACTCATCCTCTTAAGCCCGAAATATTCCATGGCCACGTATTTCGACCCCAACCGTAACTCCAAGATAGACTACACAAATGTAAAGAAAGTTCTTGATGATGTTCTCCCCGGCTACGCCAAATCTGGAGGCACCTTCACCAGGGCAGTTCGTAAGTACGGCCAGCACACGTTCTCAGACAATACGAAGTTCCGCTGCGTCAAGCAGCCGCCTGGCGGTCAGAAGGATGCCTACTACGCCCTCCATCACATGCGGGTGATCGTAAGGGACCATCATCACCTTCTGCTACTAGATAATCTCAAAGATTGGGCCGCGAGGTTGTCGGCAATCCAGGACGCGGACCTCAGACAAGAATTCTTTCGCATCCAGTCGGAGTTTGCGGACATCATCCATCAAGATGTCCTTCATACCTCGGGGCAGTTCTTCCTCAGATATCAACTGTCCAACAGTGAGATAGATGGAACGCTACAAATGCAGGGTGACAACGATCGCGATTTCATGACCATCACGACAGACGACGGCTTCATCCATGCTCCTATCCGATGAGTCGAGTCGAAAGTAGTGATGTGTAGTTCTGAAACATTGATTGGCTCATGTTGTAATTAAACTTTAATGAATTCGTATGTCTCTTTGGTTTGGACAGTCGTTCAACTTAGATGTAATCGATGCTATTTATTAGTAGGATCATGAATCGTGCTACTACTGTCTTGCTTTTCTCTTCCGATCCTTTTGTTACATACTTATATATTGCTTATGTATTGTCTGTTGTTTGTCTTGTGCATAGAGATGCCGTCGTATGTCGTGTAAAAGGGTAAGGTTCCCGGAGTCTACGATGACTGGGAGGAGTATCGGAGACAGGTTCACCGTTTCAGTGGTAACAGTTACAAAGGGTACACCACTAGGGCGGAGGCCGGATCTAGATACGCCCGCTATCTAGCGGGAGAGAGGAGGGAGCGTTGGAGGAACCGGTTGAAGACCAGTTTGATCGCGATGATGCTCATCGTGATGACCGCACCTCTCTTCTATGTGATGGTAGTTTAGATGATCGATATCGACTTGTAATGTGAAGACAAACTTGATACTCGCGGTCTTGAGACTTGTAATGTTTTATATTTGTTCGGTCTTTTGAATTCGGAGACTAATATGATGAATTGTATTCGGAGACTAATCTTCTATTGTATTCGATGAATCTGCTGTTGCTATGTGCTGCTGTCTATATTTTGTCCAATAATATATTTTGTAACCTGTGCAAAAATCAGAAAAGTAAAAAAAAAACAAATATTCATACTAATGGCGCATCACCTCCAGGTGCGCCATTAGTATTCCAAAGGATAGTAATGGCGCATCACCACAGAGTGCACCATTAGTATGACAAAGCACATGGTTACGTATGGCCCCCCGGGAGGCATACTAATGGCGCATGGTGTTACATACTAATGGCGCACTGCTTGGTGCGCCATTAGTATACCAGATACTAATGGCGCACCAGTGGTGCGCCATTAGTAAAAAATACTAGTGGCGTGATACTAATGGTGCACCGGTAGTGCGCCATTAGTAGGTAAAACCGGTGCGCCATTAGTAGGCCTTTTCCTAGTAGTGTGTAGATGACATCGTATTTGTGGCAATGCCACCATGCATAATTTTTCATACATGTCACTCTTGATTCATTGCACCATCCCGGTACACCGCAGGAGGCATTCATATAGAGTCATATCTTGTTCTAGTTTCAAGTTGTAATTTATGTTTTATAATCAATAAAAGTGTGATGATCATCATTATTAGAGCATTGTCCCAAAGAAAAAATAGGCCAAAAAAAGAAAGGCCAAAGAAAAAAAAGGAAAAAAAGGAAAAGAAAAAAATAAAAAAGGAAAAAAAAGAAAATAAATAAAAAGGGGCAATGTTACTATCTCTTTTTCCACACTTGTCTTCAAAGTAGCACCATGTTCTTCATATAGTGAGTCTCATATATTGTGCTTCAAAGTAGCACCATGTTTTTCATATAGAGAGTCTCATATGTTGTTACTTTCATATACTAGTGGGAATTTTTCATTATAGAACATGGCTTGTATATTCCTACGATGGGCTTCCTCAAATGCCCTAGGCCTTCGTGAGGAAGCAAGTTGGATGCACACACACTAGTTTTCTTTTGTTGAGCTTTCATTCATTTATAGCTCTAGTGCATCCGTTGTATGGCTATCCCTACTCCTCATGTTGACATCAATTGATGGGCATCTCCATAGCCCGTTGATTATCCTCATCAATGTGAGACTTTCTCCTTTTTTGTCTTCTCCACGCAATCCCCAATCATTATTCTATTCCACCCATAGTGTTATATCCATGGCTCACGCTCATGTATTGCGTGAAAGTTGAAAAAGTTTGAGATTATTTAAGTACGAAACAATTGCTTGCCTTGTCATCGGGGGTGTAGAATTTGGGAACATCTTTGTGTGAAGAAAATGAAGCATAGCCTAACTATATGATTTTGTAGGGATGAACTTTCTTTAGCCATGTTATTTTTTGGAAGACATGATTGCTTTTATTAGTATGCTTTAAGTATTACTATTTCTTTTGTCAATATGAACTTTTATTTTGAATCATTTGGATCTGAACATTCATGCCACAATAAAGAGAAATACATTGAGAATTATGCTAGGTAGCATTCCACATCAAATATTCTATTTTTATCATTTACCTACTCAAGGACGAGCAGGAATTAAGCTTGGGGATGCTTGATACGTCTCCAACGTTTCTATAATTTTTTATTGTTCCATGCTATTATATTACCTGTTTTGGATGTTTATGGGCTTTATTTTACACATTTATATCATTTTTGGGACTAACATACTAACCGGAGGCCCAACCCGTATTGCTATTTTTTTTGCCTATTTCAGTATTTCGAAGAAAAGGAATATCAAACGGAGTCCAAATGAAATGAAACCTTCGGGAGCGTGATTTTTGGAAAGGACATGATCCGGAGAACTTGGAGTGCAAGTCAAGAAGCAATCGAGGCGGCCAGGAGATAGGAGGGCACGCCCACCCCTCCTGGGCGCGCCCCTGTCTCCTGGGCCCCTCGACCTGCCACCGACGTACTTCTTCCTCCTATATATACCTACGTACCCCAAAAACATCCAGGGAGCCACCGAAGAAATATTTCCACCACTGTAACCTTCTGTATCCGCGAGATCCCATCTTGGAGCCTTCGTCGGCACTCCACCGGAGGGGGAATCGACCATGGAGGGCTTCTACATCAACACCATAGCCCTTCTGATGAGTTGTGAGTAGTTTACCACAGACCTTCGGGTCCATAGTTATTAGCTAGATGGCTTATTCTCTCTTTTTGGATCTCAATACAATGTTCTCCCCCTCTCTTGTGGAGATCTATGCGATGTAAACTCTTTTTGCGGTGTGTTTTTCGAGATCCAATGAATTGTGGGTTTATGATTAAGTTTATCTATGAGAAATATTTGAATCTCCTCTGAATTCTTTTATATATGATTGAGTTATCCTTGCAAGTCTCTTCAAATTATAGTTTTAGTTTGGCCTACTAGATTGATCTTTCTTGCCATGGGAGAAGTGCTTAGCTTTGGGTTCAATCTTGCGGTGTCCTTACCCAGTGACAGAAAGGGTTGCAAGGCACGTATTGTATTGTTGCCATCGAGGATAAAAATATGGGGTTTATATCATATTTCTTGAGTTTATCCCTCTACATCATGTCATCTTTCTTAATGCGTTACTCTAATATTATGAACTTAATACTCTAGATGCATGCTGGATAGCGGTCGATGTGTGGAGTAATAGTAGTAGCTGCTGGCAGGAGTCGGTCTACTTGTCACGGACGTGATGCCTATATACATGATCATGCCTAGATAATCTCATAATTATTCGCTTTTCTATCAATTGCTCAACAGCAATTTGTTCACCCACCGTAAAACTTATGCTATCTTGAGAGAAGCCAGTAGTGAAACCAATGGCCCCGGGTCTATCTTTTATCATACAAGCTTTCAATCTACATTTATTTGCATATTTACTTTTCGCATCTATATTATAAAATACCAAAACTATATTTATCTTATCATATTATCTCTATCAGATCTCACTTTCGCAAGTGGCCATGAAGGGATTGACAACCCCTTTATCGCGTTGGTTGCGAGTTCTTTGTTCGTTTGTGTAGGTTCGTGGGACTTGTGAGGAGCCTCCTACTAGATTGATACCTTGGTTCTCAAAAACTGAGGGAAATACTTACGCTACTGTGCTGCATCACCCTTTCCTCTTCAAGGAAAACCAACGCAAGCTCAAAACGTTGCAGTGCTCCCGCCTCCTGTTGTCGTGACGATCCTCGTCGGTGCTAAGTCGCAGCAGAGGCGCGAGCTCCTGCACCCGCTACCGCATCGGCATGTTGGGTAAGTTCAATGTTCTATGAGGCCACCAGAGGCGCCACGCCGCCACGTCGTATGCGTGGGCGGCCTCGTTGGTGGTGTCGAAATTCCCGAGGCCGAGGTGCATCCCGCGGAACTGGGTCTCGGCGGAGAGGCCGCCGGAGGGGCGCGCGCGGACGCCGCGGTATCCCCATGTTTCCCGGCGACGCGGCGGCATGATGGCGCAGTGGCGGTGAGGTGATAAAGAGCGGGGAGAGAGCGGTGGCGAGGCACAGAGCGGGGAGAGAGCAATGGCAAGGCACAGAGCGGTGGGAGGGCGCGCCGGACACCGCGCACCAAAACTAGCGCACACCCGGCCACTTTTTCCCACGCGCGTGCGATCCTTCCCCGACGTCTCTGCTATCTCTACTCTCTTCTCTATTGTTATATTTATTTTATATTTTATATTTATATTTACTTCACTACTGTCTACTTTTTTTTCTCTATACTTTTTTTCTTATAAAAAACAGAGATGGTGATGATGGTGTGCCTGCCATCCTGCAATATAGGTCGTCTGATTTATATCTGACAGATAGGAAGGAAACAATGGGAATTTTTCAAAAATATACCCATACCCCTCTCCAGATTTGCAAATAAGGCCTTCCCTCGTTCATCCTTTACTCCCACAAGATAAACTACTCATACAAATGCATCTTGATGCGTGCAACGCATGGGCATCTTGCTAGTTCTAAAAAACTTTCCATTATTTGCCACACTACTGGTTGCAGATGAAAAACCTACCCAAGTGCAGCGCGATACAGGCGCGACGCACAATTACAAGCTGATATTCTGTTGAACAATGGAGGCTATAACCAATTACTTTTACGGGAACAATAGCACCCAGGAAATTTGAAGGGAAGGTATGAATAAAATTGGAACTGCACACGTACTACTAAGTGATTCAATACACACATTACCAATCGACGAGAACGATGGTCGCGGAGGCCTCTATGAGTCATGGTCGGCAATGGGAGTCTGTTCATTGTCCACGACGGTGGTGCTTCTGCGCTTGGCGTCGGCTTCCGGGAAGCAGATCCGAGACCGTGGAAGACGATGCTGGGGAAGAGGCTCCATGTAGGACGACGACGGTGGACCAGCTCCAGTGCAGCGTATGAGGTCGTCGATGAGGCAGATGCGCTGCCGTGGACGAGTGCGCCGATGTAAAGGGGATGAGCACGAAGGCTGCGGTGTCGTGCAGAACTCTATTTTGCGGTGGGGATAGAAAATGGGGAGTGTCGGTGTCAAAACCGGCGGATCTCGGGTAGGGGGTCCCGAACTGTGCGTCTAGGCGGATGGGAACAGGAGACAAGGGACATGATGTGTTTACCCAGGTTCGGGCCCTCTCGATGGAGGTAAAACCCTACTCCTGCTTGATTTATATTGATGATATGGGTAGTACAAGAGTAGATCTACCACGAGATCAGAGAGGCTAAACCCTAAAAGCTAGCCTATGGTATGATTGTTGTTCGTCCTACGGACTAAACCCCCTGGTTTATATAGACACCGGACAGGGCTAGGGTTACACAGAGTCGGTTACAATGGGAGGAGATCTACATATCTGTGTCGCCAAGCTTGCCTTCCACGCCAAGGAAAGTCCCATCCGAACACGGGACGAAGTCTTCAAGCTTGTATCTTCATAGTCCAGGAGTCCGGCCAAAGGTTATAGTACGGTCATCCAGACACCCCTAATCCAGGACTCCCTCAGTAGTGTTGGAAATATGCCCTAGAGGCAATAATAAAAGTATTATTATATTTCAATGTTCATGATAAATGTCTTTTATTCATGCTATAACTGTATTATCCGGAAATCGTAATACACGTGTGAATACTTAGACTACAATATGTCCCTGGTGAGCCTCTAGTTGACCAGCTCGTTGTGATCAACAGATAGTCATGGTTTCCTGACTATGGACATTGGATGTCGTTGATAACGGGATCACATCATTAGGAGAATGATGTGATGGACAAGACCCAATCCTAAGCATAGCATAAAAGATCGTGTAGTTCGTTTTGCTAGAGCTTTGCCAATGTCAAGTATCTCTTCCTTCGACCATGAGATCGTGTAACTCCTAGATACCGTAAGAGTGCCTTGGGTGTATCAAACGTCACAACGTAACTGGGTGACTATAAAGGTGCATTACAGGTATCTCTGAAAGTATCTGTTGGGTTGACACAGATCGAGACTGGGATTTGTCACTCCGTATGACGGAGAGGTATCTCTGGGCCCACTCGGTAATGCATCATCATAATGAGCTCAATGTGACCTAGGTGTTGGACACGGGATCATGCATTACGGTACGAGTAAAGTGACTTGCCGGTAACGAGACTGAACAAGGTATTGGGATACCGACGATCGAGTCTCGGGCAAGTAACGTACCGATTGACAAAGGGAATTGTATACAGGGTTTGATCGAATCCTCGACATCGTGGTTCATCCGATGACAACATCGAGGAGCATGTGGGAGCCATCATGGGTATCCAGATCCCGCTGTTGGTTATTGACCTGAGAGCGTCTCGGTCATGTCTGCATGTCTCCCGAACCCGTAGGGTCTACACACTTATGGTTCGGTGACGCTAGGGTTATTAGGAAGACTAGTACGTGACTACCGAATGTTGTTCGGAGTCCCGGATGGGATCCCGGACGTCACGAGGAGCTCCGGAAGGGTCCAGAGGTAAAGATTTATATATGGGAAGTTGTCAAACTGGCACCGGGAAGTTTCGGGGTCATACCGGTATTATACCGGGGCCACCGGAAGAGTTCCGGGGATCCACCGGGAGGGGCCACCCCTCCCGGGGGACCACATGGGCTGCATGGGGCAGGGAGCCAGCCCCTGGTGGGCTGGGCGCACCCCCTCCCTTGGGCCCTTGCACCTAGGGTTGAGGGGGGAACCCTAGAGGGGGCGCCCCCCTTGGCTTGGGGGGCAAGCCACCCTCTCCCCCTCTCCCCTTGGCCGCCGCCCCCCCCCCCTAGATGGGTTCTAGAGGGGCCGGCCCCCTTCTCCCTTCTCCCTATAAATAGAGGGGTGAGGGGAGGGCAGCCGCACCACCCTCCAAGGCACAGCCCTCCCCTCCCCAACACCTCTCCTCCTTCGTTGTGTGCTTGGCGAAGCCCTGTCGGAGTACTGCTTCTCCACCATCACCACGCCGTCGTGCTGCCGGTGGAGCTGTCTTCCTCAACCTCTCCTTCCCCCTTGCTGGATCAAGAAGGAGGAGACGTCTCCCGTCACGTACGTGTGTTGAACGCGGAGGTGCTGTCCGTTCAGCACTTGGTCATCGGTGATTCGAATCACGTCGAGTACGACTACATCATCACCTTGCAAGCTTCCGCACACGATCTACAAGTGGTATGTAGATACAAACTCACTCCCTCGACTCGTTGCTTAGATGAACTCATAGATGGATCTTGGTGAAACCGTAGGAAAAATTTTAATTTTCTGCAACGTTCCCCAACAGTGGTATCAGAGCTAGGTCTATGCGTAGTTCTCTAATGCACGAGTAGAACACAATTTGTTGTGGGCGTGGATCTTGTCAACTTACTTGCCTCTACTAGTCTTTTCTTGCTCAACGGTATTGTGGGATGAAGCGGCCCAGACCAACCTTACACGTACGCTTACGTGAGACCGGTTCCACCGACTAACATGCACTAGTTGCATAAGGTGGCTGGCGGGTGTCTGTCTCTCCCACTTTAGTTGGAGCGGATTCGATGAAAAGGGCCCTTATGAAGGGTAAATAGAAGTTGACAAAATCACGTTGTGGTTATTCGTAGGTAAGAAAACGTTCTTGCTAGAACCCAATTGCAGCCACGTAAAAGATGCAACAACAATTAGAGGACGTCTAACTTGTTTTTGCAGCGATTGATCATGTGATGTGATATGGCCAGAAGTTGTGATGAATGATGAATTGTGATGTATGAGATCATGTTCTTTGTAATAGGATTCACGACTTGCATGTCGATGAGTATGACAACCGGCAGGAGCCATAGGAGTTGTCTTTATTTTTTGTATGACCTGCGTGTCATTGAATAACGCCATGTAAACTACTTTACTTTATTGCTAAACGTTAGTCATAGAAGTAGAAGTAGTCGTTGGCGTGACAACTTCATGAAGACACGATGATGGAGATCATGATGATGGAGATCATGGTGTCAAGCCGGTGACAAGATGATCATGGAGCCCCGAAGATGGAGATCAATGGAGCTTTATGATATTGGCCATATCATGTCACAACTATATAATTGCATGTGATGTTTATTATGTTTATGCATCTTGTTTACTTAGGACGACGGTAGTAAATAAGATGATCCCTTACAAAATTTCAAGAAGTGTTCTCCCCTAACTGTGCACCGTTGCTACAGTTCGTCGCTTCTAAGCACCACGTGATGATCGGGTGTGATGGATTCTTACGTTCACATACAACGGGTGTAAGACAGTTTTACACAGCGAAAACACTTAGGGTTAACTTGACGAGCCTAGCATGTGCAGACATGGCCTCGGAACACGGAGACCGAAAGGTCGAACATGAGTCGTATGGAAGATACGATCAACATGAAGATATTCACCGACGAAGACTAGTCCGTCTCACGTGATGATCGGACACGGGCTAGTCGACTCGGATCGTGTAACACTTAGATGACTAGAGGGATGTCTAATGTAAGTGGGAGTTCATAATTTGATTAGAACTTTATTATCATGAACTTAGTCTAAAACCTTTGCAAATATGTCTTGTAGATCAATGGCCAACGCTAATGTCAACATGAACTTCAACGCGTTCCTAGATAAAACCAAGCTGAAAGATGATGGCAGCAACTATACGGACTGGGTCCGAAACCTGAGGATCATCCTCATAGCTGCCAGGAAACAATATGTCCTAGAAGGACCTCTAGGTGACGCTCCCATCCCAGAGAACCAAGACATTATGAATGCTTGGCAAACTCGCGCTGATGATTACTCCCTTGTTCAGTGCGGCATGCTTTACAGCTTACAACCGGGGCTCCAAAAGCATTTTGAGCATCACGGAGCATATGAGATGTTCGAAGAGCTGAAACTAGTTTTCCAAGCTCATGCCCGGGTCGAGAGATATGATGTCTCCGACAAGTTCTACAGTTGTAAGATGGAGGAAAACAGTTCTGTTAGTGAGCACATCCTGAAGATGTCTGGGTTGCACAACCGTATGACCCAGCTGAACATTAACCTCCCAGATGAGGCGGTCATTGACAGAATCCTCCAGTCGCTCCCACCAAGCTACAAGAGCTTTGTGATGAACTACAACATGCAGGGGATGGAAAAGACCATTCCTGAAGTGTTCTCGATGCTGAAGTCAGCAGAGGCTGAAATCAAGAAAGAACATCAAGTGTTGATGGTCAATAAGACCACTAAGTTCAAGAAGGGCAAGGGTATAAAGAACTTCAAGAAGGACGGCAAGGAGGTTGCCGCGCCTGGTAAGCCAGTTACCGGGAAGAAGTCAAAGAATGGACCCAAGCCTGAGACTGAGTGTTTTTATTGCAAGGGGAAGGGTCACTGGAAGCGGAACTGCCCCAAATACTTAACGGATAAGAAGGCCGGCAACACCAAAGGTATATTTGATATACATGTGATTGATGTGTACCTTACCAGTACTCGTAGTAACTCCTGGGTATTTGATACCGGTGCCGTTGCTCATATTTGTAACTCACAGCAGGAGCTGCGGAATAAACGGAGACTGGCGAAGGACGAGGTGACGATGCGCGTCGGGAATGGTTCCAGAGTCGATGTGATCGTCGTCGGCACGCTGCCTCTACATTTACCTACGGGATTAGTTTTGAACCTTAATAATTGTTATTTAGTGCCAAGTTTGAGCATGAACATTGTATCTGGATCTCGTTTAATACGAGATGGCTACTCATTTAAGTCTGAGAATAATGGTTGTTCGATTTATATGAGAGATATGTTTTATGGTCATGCTCCGATGGTCAATGGTTTATTCTTAATGAATCTCGAGCGTAATATTACACATGTTCATAGTGTAGATGCCAAAAGATGTAAAGTTGATAACGATAGTCCCACATACTTGTGGCACTGCCGCCTTGGTCACATTGGTGTCAAGCGCATGAAGAAGCTCCATGCCGATGGACTTTTAGAGTCTCTTGATTATGAATCATTTGACACATGCGAACCATGCCTCTTGGGCAAAATGACCAAGACTCCGTTCTCCGGAATAATGGAGCGAGCAACCAACTTGTTGGAAATCATAAATACCGATGTGTGCGGTCCAATGAGCGTTGAGGCTCGCGGAGGATATCGTTATGTTCTCACTCTCACTGATGACTTGAGTAGATATGGGTATGTCTACTTAATGAAACACAAGTCTGAGACCTTTGAAAAGTTCAAGGAATTTCAGAATGAGGTAGAGAATCAACGTGACCGAAAGATAAAATTCTTACGATCAGATCGTGGAGGAGAATACTTAAGTCACGAATTTGGTACACACTTAAGGAAATGTGGAATCGTTTCACAACTCACGCCGCCTGGAACACCTCAGCGAAACGGTGTGTCCGAACGTCGTAATCGCACTCTATTGGATATGGTGCGGTCTATGATGTCTCTTACCGATTTATCGCTATCATTTTGGGGATACGCTCTAGAGACAGCTACATTCACTTTAAATAGGGCACCGTCTAAATCCGTTGAGACGACACCGTATGAATAGTGGTTTGGAATGAAACCTAAGCTGTCGTTTCTAAAAGTTTGGGGATGCGATGCTTATGTCAAGAAACTTCAACCTGAAAAGCTCGAACCCAAGTCGGAAAAATGCGTCTTCATAGGATACCCTAAGGAAACTGTCGGGTATACCTTCTACTTAAGATCCGAGGGCAAAATCTTTGTTGCCAAGAACGGATGCTTTCTGGAAAAAGAGTTTCTCTCGAAAGAAGTAAGTGGGAGGAAAGTAGAACTCGATGAAGTACTACCTCTCGAACGGGAAAGTGGTGCAGCTCAGGAAAATGTTCCTGTGATGCCCACACCAACTGAAGAGGAAACCAATGATGATGATCAAGGTACTTTAGATCAAGTTGCTACTGAACTTCGTAGGTCCACAAGGACACGTTCCGCACCAGAGTGGTACGGCAACCCTGTCCTGGAAATCATGTTGTTAGACAACAATGAACCTTCGAACTATGAAGAAGCGATGGCGGGCCTGGACTCCAACAAATGGCTTGAAGCCATGAAATCCGAGATAGAATCCATGTATGAAAACAAAGTATGGACTTTGACAGACTTGCCCGATGATCGGCGAGCGATAGAAAACAAATGGATTTTTAAGAAGAAGACGGACGCGGATGGTAATGTTACCATCTATAAGGCTCGACTTGTCGCTAAGGGTTATCGACAAGTTCAAGGGATTGACTACGACGAGACTTTCTCTCCCATAGCGAAGCTGAAGTCCGTCCGAATCATGTTAGCAATTGCCGCATACTATGATTATGAGATATGGCAGATGGACGTCAAAATGGCATTCCTTAACGGACATCTTAAGGAAGAGCTGTATATGATGCAGCCAGAAGGTTTTGTCGATCCTTCGAACGCTAACAAAGTATGCAAGCTCCAGCGATCCATTTATGGACTGGTGCAAGCATCTCGGAGTTGGAACATTCGCTTTGATGAGATGATCAAAGTGTTTGGGTTTGCGCAGACTTATGGAGAAGCCTGCGTTTACAAGAAAGTGAGTGGGAGCTCTATAGCATTTCTCATATTATATGTAGATGACATACTCTTGATGGGAAATGATACGAAACTCCTGGACAACATTAAGGCCTACTTGAACAAGTGTTTTTCAATGAAGGACCTTGGAGATGCTGCTTATATATTAGGCATCAAGATCTATAGAGATAGATCGAGACGCCTCATAGGTCTTTCACAAAGCACATACCTTGATAAGATTTTGAAGAAGTTCAAAATGGATCAGTCCAAGAAGGGGTTCTTGCCTATGTTACAAGGTGTGAGACTGAGCTCGGCTCAGTCACCGACCACGGAAAAAGATAAAGAAGAGATGAATGTCATCCCCTATGCTTCAGCCATAGGATCTATTATGTATGCCATGCTGTGTACCAGACCCGATGTAAACCTTGCCGTGAGTTTGGTAGCAAGATACCAAAGTAATCCCGGCAAGGAACACTGGACAGCAGTCAAGAATATCCTGAAGTACCTGAAAAGGACGAAGGACATGTTTCTCGTTTATGGAGGAGACGAAGAGCTCGTCGTAAAGGGTTACGTCGACGCTAGCTTCGACTCAGATCTGGATGACTCTAAGTCACAAACCGGATACGTGTATATGTTGAATGCTGGAGCAGTAAGCTGGTGCAGCTGCAAGCAGAGCGTCGTGGCGGGATCTACGTGTGAAGCGGAGTACATGGCAGCCTCGGAGGCAGCGCATGAAGCGATTTGGGTGAAGGAGTTCATCACCGACCTAGGAGTCATACCCAATGCGTCGGGGCCGATCAAACTCTTCTGTGACAACACTGGAGCTATTGCCCTCGCCAAGGAGCCCAGGTTTCACAAGAAGACCAGGCACATCAAGCGTCGTTTCAACTCCATCCGTGAAAATGTTCAAGATGGAGACATAGAGATTTGCAAAGTACACACGGATCTGAATGTCGCAGATCCGCTGACTAAACCTCTCTCGCGTGCAAAACATGATCAACACCAGAACTCTATGGGTGTTCGATTCATCACAATGTAACTAGATTGGTGACTCTAGTGCAAGTGGGAGACTGTTGGAAATATGCCCTAGAGGCAATAATAAAAGTATTATTATATTTCAATGTTCATGATAAATGTCTTTTATTCATGCTATAACTGTATTATCCGGAAATCGTAATACACGTGTGAATACTTAGACTACAATATGTCCCTGGTGAGCCTCTAGTTGACCAGCTCGTTGTGATCAACATATAGTCATGGTTTCCTGACTATGGACATTGGATGTCGTTGATAACGGGATCACATCATTAGGAGAATGATGTGATGGACAAGACCCAATCCTAAGCATAGCATAAAAGATCGTGTAGTTCGTTTTGCTAGAGCTTTGCCAATGTCAAGTATCTCTTCCTTCGACCATGAGATCGTGTAACTCCCGGATACCGTAAGAGTGCCTTGGGTGTATCAAACGTCACAACGTAACTGGGTGACTATAAAGGTGCATTACAGGTATCTCTGAAAGTATCTGTTGGGTTGACACGGATCGAGACTGGGATTTGTCACTCCGTATGACGGAGGGGTATCTCTGGGCCCACTCGGTAATGCATCATCATAATGAGCTCAATGTGACCAAGGTGTTGGACACGGGATCATGCATTACGGTACGAGTAAAGTGACTTGCCGGTAACGAGACTGAACAAGGTATTGGGATACCGACAATCGATTCTCGGGCAAGTAACGTACCGATTGACAAAGGGAATTGTATACAGGGTTTGATCGAATCCTCGACATCATGGTTCATCCGATGACAACATCGAGGAGCATGTGGGAGCCATCATGGGTATCCAGATCCCGCTGTTGGTCATTGACCTGAGAGCGTCTCGGTCATGTCTGCATGTCTCCCGAACCCGTAGGGTCTACACACTTAAGGTTCGGTGACGCTAGGGTTATTAGGAAGACTAGTATGTGACTACCGAATGTTGTTCGGAATCCCGGATGGGATCCCGGACGTCACGAGGAGCTCCGGAAGGGTCCGGAGGTAAAGATTTATATATGGGAAGTTGTCAAACTGGCACCGGGAAGTTTCGGGGTCATACCGGTATTATACCGGGGCCACCGAAAGAGTTCCGGGGATCCACCGGGAGGGGCCACCCCTCCCGGGGGACCACATGGGCTGCATGGGGCAGGGAGCCAGCCCCTGGTGGGCTGGGCGCACCCCCTCCCTTGGGCCCTTGCGCCTAGGGTTGAGGGGGAACCCTAAAGGGGGCGCCCCCCTTGGCTTGGGGGGCAAGCCACCCTCTCCCCCTCTCCCCTTGGCCGCCGCCCCCCCCCCCCCTAGATGGGTTCTAGAGGGGCCGGCCCCCTTCTCCCTTCTCCCTATAAATAGAGGGGTGAGGGGAGGGCAGCCGCACCACCCTCCAAGGCGCAGCCCTCCCCTCCCCAACACCTCTCCTCCTCCGTTGTGTGCTTGGAGAAGCCCTGTCGGAGTACTGCTTCTCCACCATCACCACGCCGTCGTGCTGCCGGTGGAGCTGTCTTCCTCAACCTCTCCTTCCCCCTTGCTGGATCAAGAAGGAGGAGACGTCTCCCGTCCCGTACGTGTGTTGAACGCGGAGGTGCTGTCCGTTCAGCACTTGGTCATCGGTGATTCGAATCACGTCGAGTACGACTACATCATCACCTTGCAAGCTTCCGCACGTGATCTACAAGTGGTATGTAGATGCAAACTCACTCCCTCGACTCGTTGCTTAGATGAACTCATAGATGGATCTTGGTGAAATCGTAGGAAAAATTTTAATTTTCTGCAACGTTCCCCAACAAGTAGCCCCTAAACCAGGCTTCAATGACGACGAGTCCGGCGCGTAGTTTGTCTTCGGCGTTGCAAGGCGGGTTCCTCCTCCGAATACTTCATAAAAGATTTTGAACACAAGGATAGTGTCTGGCTCTGCAAAATAAGTTCCACATACCACCGTATAGAGAATAATATTTGCACAAATCTAATCTGCTAACGTATTCCGCAGCGTGACATCACGCCATGGCCAAGACTTTATTTGTTTTACTGTCCCACCTCAGCACGTTTAGCGAGGCGGTTTCCTTGGCATGTCTTGTCAAAGCAGAGATCGTGTCCCCTTATTCCGGGATTCTCACCAATACGGGCGTGGGTAACCCAATCGTGCATGTTGGTATGTCTCCCCAATCGAAGGTGAGTCCCAAACGGTCACGGGGAGGGCTCTTGGTATTCAACCTCTTTATAAAGAGACCAAGGCTCGACTCCTCTCTTTTAATCTCAATCAAATCCGCCTCTCACCTTGAGTTCCAGCACCCAAAGCTCCAGATTTAGGCGCTTCGGTCCTTCGATGATGTTCGACCCCCCTCCCTTCAAGGCTGGTGGATGCCTTCCTCCGTTACGGAAGAAGACGTGCGAAAGTTAAGAGATGCCAGGTATCTAACCGGCAAAATCTCGTATAGGCTGCCTGCTCAAGGGCAGGTTATTCCCACTCCCAAGCCCGGTGAGAGCATGGTGTTCGCGTCTCACTTCCTTCGAGGGCTAGGCTTCCCGTCGGACCCCTTCGTGAGGGGGCTCATGTTTTATTACGGGCTGGAATTTCATGACTTAGCTCCAGAGTCCATCCTCCATATCTCATCGTTCATTGTCGTGTGCGAGGCCTTCCTCCATATTACTCCTCACATCGGATTGTGGCTTAAGACCTTCAAAGTAGAGCCGAAGATGATCGAGGGGCAGCACGCAGAGTGCGGAGGTGCTATTATAAGCAAGAATGCCAACGCTCCATGGCCCGAGGGCTCTTTTCAAGAGGAGTTCAGCTTATGGCAACAAGAGTGGTTTTATATCACAGCTCCCAGGGGCACCAAATGGGTGGCGCCACCTGCCATTCGCTCAGGTCCCCCACCACAGCTGGCGTCATGGGTCAATAAAGGGCTTAACTAGGGGCCATCCAAGGACGTGCCCTTGTTGCAGGGCCGTGTTCGAGATCTCCTAGAAAGAGATATCAATCTGGTCGTAGTGACGCAGGTTATGTTGATTCGCCGCATCCTGGCCTGCAAACGTCGCCCCCTCCGCCTGTGGGAGTTCAATCTGAAAGGACCACGAGCCCTCCAACATTTTGTGGGTGCGACGCCCATGGAGATGTACAAATTGTTCTTCGGATCACAAGCAGTGTGTCCGGACTCGTTCGAGGATGCATGTCTGAGCTGCAATCGCACGGATACTCAAGTAAGTAGCCCTGTACCCAAACATGCAATCTGTATATTTATCATAAAATTGCCTTTAAAAGAGTTGTCCCTTAAACAGGAGTAGATAGCGAAAGCAAAGCTAATCAGGTGTCCGGCCCCCCTCCCTGAGACTACACCGGATCCCGTGTTGACCAAGATGCTGGAGGTTGCGCCTTTGGAAGAAGGCAAAGAGGGGAACAAGGAAGCTACCGCCTCCCCGAAGGAGGCTGTCAGGAAAGGAGGAATCAAGAATTCCTCTTACCAGGGGAAGAAGAGGACCGCCTCTGAAGACCCGGAGGACATGGCCTCAAAGCGGGGGAAGAAATCTTCGTCAGAGGGTCCGGCGCCGGGGGGTGCCTCGGTCGCATTGCGCCCCCGAGAGGATCAGCTCTCCACCGAGCCGTAAGTAAAGAGGGGAGTTTCAAATTGAGAGACATCCCTGTTCTATTTCTGAGGAAGATAACCGAAATTTTACCTTGTAGTTCGGATCTCAGCCCTTCTCAGCAGAGCTCTTCTTCAGGGGATCTTCGTCCGGAGATGATGGAGAGCGGAACGCCTCCCCCTGCCGTACCTCCTTGCGAGGCGGGCGACCCTGAGGTGTCGTCATGGAGGGTTTCTCCGAATCTGGCAGGGCCGGAAGGCAGTCGTATGGCCCCCTAAGGCCCTCCATGTCCGGCCTTCGAAAAAGGCCATCGGACGAGTCCGGCACCGTCCAGTGCACGGTCGGAGGAGCTGAAGGATCTGCTCGGGCGAGCGTCTATCTCAGAAGAACACCGTGCGTTGATGGATACGGTGATTGGAAGGATTTCATCCGCGGAAAGCGGGTTGTATGAGGCCGTCAGGAGTTTACTGACAGGTTTTGAGGTACGTGAAATGATGTACCTTTTGACAGATCGGCATATATAAGATGCGCCCTGTATAGATAGTAGCCCCTGAGACTCTGTGCGTTGTCAAAAATGACGGCGCGTCGAGGATCATAATCCAAAGTATAATATGTCGCCTTTCCTATGTAGGTGGTGAAGTGTCAGGTGGCTAGCCGGACTGATGAATTTGCCGAGCTAAAGCGGCAACTTGATGTGGCAGATGCCGACATCGCGCTTATCAACAAGCGGCTGGACGAGGCACAAGGTATGTAATTTCTCCGAAGACACCTGGTAAGAGGAGCTTGATGCCCGTACCTTACAATATGTGTGCTTGATGCAGATGGTGCCCCTGCCATGGAGAACCTTCGGGCAGAACTTTCCAGAGCCAAGGAGCAGGCCAGGAAAAGCGATGCGGCTGCCTTAAAGGCAGCTGAAGAGCTGAAAGCCGAGCAGACTGCTCACTGCCAAAGCAAGAAGGAAATGGCTGAGATGGCTGTAAAGTTGAAGAATGCTGCCGACCGCTGCAAGCTTCTTGAAAAAGAAGATCGGGTGGCACAGAAGGACCTAGAGAAGGTCACTACCGAGGCCAAGGATACTCGCTCTGCGATGAGAGCTATGAAGGAGGAGCTACGTCAGGCCGGAGATATCACGGCTGTAAAGCCCTTTATGCTGCGGATGAAGTTCGGGGATCCTAAATATGCTCCGTTGGACCGGCAGTGGAGTAAATCGAACACTTATCTGGACTTGGCGGCGAGTGCCGCGGACGTGGCCGAACACTTTCGCGATCAAAAGGACCACGAAGTGGACAAACTTTTTTGGTCGCAGTTCCACAATCCAGAGCGCCCACTTCCATTAACCGATCGTTTGGCCGCATGGGCGGAGCTGAATAGGTTATCCGGACTCGCCATGAAGTATGTCGTGAGTCATCTGTGGCTGAAAAGGCCCGAGCCGAAGAGTTATTTTAGCTTGGTGCAGCAGTTCCTTGGTGTGGTGCCGCATATTAATGCAATGAAGAGGTCAGCATGCATAGAGGGTGCGCAGATGGCTCTTGCCCGTGTCAAGACATACTGGGCGGAGATGAAGGCTGTCGGTGTCAAAACCGGCAGATCTCGGGTAGGGGGTCCCGAACTATGCGTCTAGGCGGATGGTAACAGGAGACAAGGGACATGATGTTTTTACCCAGGTTCGGGCCCTCTCGATGGAGGTAAAACCCTAGTCCTGCTTGATTAATATTGATGATATGGGTAGTACAAGAGTTGATCTACCACAAGATCAGAGAGGCTAAACCCTAGAAGCTAGCCTATGGTATGATTGTTGTTCGTCCTACGGACTAAACCTCTCCGGTTTATATAGACACCGGAGAGGGCTAGGGTTACACAGAGTCGGTTACAATGGGAGGAGATCTACATATCCGTATAGCCAAGCTTGCCTTCGACGCCAAGGAAAGTTCCATCCGGACACGGGACGAAGTCTTCAATCTTGTATCCTCATAGTCCAGGAGTCCGGCCAAAGGTCATAGTCCGGTCATCCGGACACCCCCTAATCCAGGAGTCCCTCAGTAGCTCCTAAACTAGGCTTCAATGACGACAAGTCTGGCGTGCAAGCTATCTTCAGCATTGCAAGGCGGGTTCCTCCTCCGAATACTTCATAGAAGATGTTGAACACAAGGATAGTGTATGGCTCTGCAAAATAAGTTCCACATACCACCGTAGAGAGAATAATATTTGTACAAATATAATCTGCTGACATATCCCGCAGCGCGTCATCACGCCACGGCCAAGTCTTCATTCGAATCGTTTTACTGTCCCACCTCAGCGCATTTAGCGAGGTGGTTTCCTTGGCACGTCTTGTCAAAGCAGAGATCGTGTCCCCTTATTCCGGGATTCTCATCAATACGGGCGTGGGTAACCCAACCGCGCCATTAATCACGACGCTTGGGAGATAAGCGAGTTTTACTAGTCTGGTGGGGGCACATAGTTTCGTCTGCCCATATAAGGGGATAAGGATCCACTCCTTTCATTTACGCCTTCTTCCTCCTTTGCTTATCCATCTCCGCGCACTCGAGGTCTAGCGCCCAAGTCCGCACTTCCCACCTCAACCTTCTCCAACCATATCCGGAGCAGGAGGCAGGTGGATGACCTCCTCCATCACGAAGGGGCACATCAAAAAGTTGAGGAAAGCTGGATACTTGTCCAATGATATCGCGTACCGGCTTTCAGATGAGGGGCAGCTCATCCCCACCCCCAGGCCCCATGAGAGGGTGGTGTTCCTCACCCATTTCCTCCGCGGACTGGGCTTCCCGCTCCACCCATTTGTCCGGGGGCTCATGTTCTACTACGGCCTGGACTTCCACGATCTGGCCCCGAACTTCATCCTCAACATCTCGGCGTTCATCGTTGTGTGCGAGGTCTTCCTCCACATCAAGCCCCACTTCGGCCTATGGCTAAAGACCTTCAACGTCAAGCCGAAGGTTGTGGGCGGCCGGCAAGTGGAGTGCGGAGGCACCATGGTGGGCAAGATGCCCAACTTCACATGGCTCGAGGGCTCCTTTGTGGAGACCATCAAGGGGTGGCAATCGGGGTGGTTCTACATTACTGAATGAGCAGCGGCCCTCGAATGGGCAGCGGCCCCCGAATTCCGATCTGGCATCCCCACACGGCTCACATCTTCGAAAGAGACAGGCCTATCATGGGGTAATCCGGAAGAGGCGACCGGACTCCAAACAAGCGTCCTAAACATGGTGGACAAGAAGGTTAAGCTTGTCAACATAGTCCAAGTCATACACTTGCCAGTGTGGTAAGCCTATTCTACCTTTTACAGGATACTTGTTTTTCATAGTTTGACTCTATGCGGGATCTAAGCTCCCGTTCCTTTGACAGGACTGGAAGAAGACGTCCGGACAGTTTAACTGTCCGGCTCCTTTGCCCGAAGGCCCAACGGATGCATGCTTAGTCAAGCTGCTGGTCTCGGCACCTCACGTGGTGCCGGAGAAGAAGGCCAAGAAGAAGGCCACGGGAACTCGAAGGAGCTCCCGGCGCCAGGTGGTATTGGATTCGTCCGATGACCCTAAAGTGCACCCCTCCCACGAAGACGAGGAGGGGAAGAAGAAGCCTCTCCCCCTCCAATGGGGGGGGGGGAAGAAGAGGAAGGCCGCCCCAACAGGGGAGGCTGGAGGGTCCAAGAAGGGGAAGACCCTTCTTCCGGACTACGCCTCCGACGCTGAAGACGGCAGAGAGGAGTGGCCATCCAGGGCCAAGCCCCTGGCAAAATCCTAAGTATCCGGATACCAGAATAACTCATGGCGTTCCTTTATTGCACAGTACCTTCTAACACCGAATATAATCATGTAGTCCGCCCAAGGCTCAGCTCGACGATTCGTCGAGCGGCTCCCTGGATCCGTCGGATGTCAAGTGTTTTCACTCCTGACGGCTACTTCCCCTCGTCCTACGGACGATGCCGAGGTGGAGTCCCAAAAGGGGCTAAGCCAGGAGGAGGTAGTCCTGGAGGCTCCGCAAGGCAACCTCCCGGACTCCAGGCCCAAAGGGGATAAAACCCCAGAGGGATCTAAGTCCGGCCACGGGCCGGACGCCGCACCGGAACCTTCAGTGGTTCCGGAGTCCGGCAGGCGGCCCCTTCATAAGAAGGGCAAGCCTATGACGCCGGTGACCTCCGCCCAGCCGGAGGCACCGGATAATTTGCTGGAGGCGCTTAAAGGCGCCTCCATCAACAAGGAGCACCGTACTATTATGAGTGCGGTGATCCAGAAGGTCCAGTCCGCCAAGAGCGGACTGACAGAAGCCTGCTCCAGCCTTCTAACAGGCTTTGAGGTATGTATTTAAAACATGTAAAAATGTTACCGCATAGACAGTAGCCCCTGATGCTCAGTTTGGTGTTCGGAAAGAAAAGCCAGACTGAGGATCTAAAAAGATATACGCATGAGTCTAACATAAATATGTCAATATGGGAATGCAGGCTGCGCTGCTGACCTCTGCCACACTGACTGCGGAGGTCGATGCATTGAAGCAGAGCCTCGAGCGGTTCGAGAACAAGCTCGGCCGTGCCAAGAAGCAGCTCGAGGATAAGGAAGGTAAGTAGTACCCTATGTTAGTGCATATAAAAAATACCTTGTTGCAAAAATGACAGGATCAACGTGAGTGTTACAGGAGCCACAACCGAGGTGACGACCCTAAAAGAAGTGTTATCCAAGGCCGAAGACAATGCGGCCGTGGAGCGCGCCGAGCGAGAAAAACACGAGGCGCGGGCAGAGGAAGTGCGGCAAGAGCTCCATGGTCTTGTGAAGAAACATGAGAAGTTGGAGCTTGACTCAAAGACTCGAGAGTCTGAGCTTGCCTCGGCCCTTGAAAGTGCCAAATCTGCCAAGGCCGAAGCCCAGAAAGCCCTGCAGGAAATTGAGGCGATGAAGAAGATAGCGGCGGGTAAGGCATTCTTTATGCAAAGAAAGCACGTGAAAGTGAATTACCTGTTACTTACCCGAGTCCGGAGCTCTCTAGGAGCATTTGCAGATCTGCCTCGTAGTGTATCCGTCGCCGCCGCATTCTACCGAGCCAAAGAAGGGAGCTCGACGGAAAAGGTGTTCTGGTCCCAGTATGCTGAGGCAGGACACCCGGTGCCCCTGAGCAACCAGCTGAAGCAGCTGGTCGAGCTTCATAAGGCAGCCGAACAGGCCATGAAGGGCCTGATAGGCTGGCTGTGGCCTGGGGAGGCCATGCCTGGGAGCTACTTTGGGCTGGTGCGGCGGCTGGTGGACGCCTGTCCACGGCTTGAAGTCATCAAGCGCTCCGTATGCATCGAAGGCGCCCGTAGGGCCCTTGCCCGTGCTAAAGTACACTGGGGCAAGCTGGATGCTGAGAAGCTGGTGACAGAAGGGCCACCAGAGGGGAAGGAGCATCGCAAGCCCGAGATGTATTATGAGGGCGTCCTGAAGGGTGCCTGCCTTGTGGCGAACGAATGTTCCAAGGATGTAATTTTTGAGTAAACTCGCACGTGTTTATCCTGTGCGCTGAAAACTTGTTCATATGCGCTAAGCAACGCTGTTTGAATTTAAAATATTACCTTCTGTGCGGCCGTTTATTGAATCTGAGAGATGCAAGTCGTCGGCTTCTACCCCCATGCCACGAGTGCTGGGGTGTTCGGTATAAACCTGAGCGCTCTTGTTCCCATTCTTGGGTCCTTCGAGGGAGGCGCTCAGCACAACGAACAAGGCAATCAGACTTATAATGCTTTATCACTCTCACTTAGCCATAGAATTCTATAATTTTAAATTTTGGCGAAGCCCCTAGTATTCGAAAGACCGAGTTCGGGGCGCTATCCACGCCTAGGCCGGACAAAGCCAGCTCCTCGCTCTAAGCGGCATGAGTCTTTAGGGACTCGAAAAACCTCTCGAACAGCGACCGATCTCTCGCCCTATCATGACGGTCAGTTTTAGCTTTCTCTACTGAGGTGTTAACCCAGCTCAACTGGGGCACAATCGCAGTAGTTCTCCGAGAGCTACCTTAGCCGACATAGCGGAATGTAAGGTACCAAAACATTGGAGCCGGGCAAACCCAACTATTGACCCAAGACATGATTCGGAGCCGATGCATATAGTGCTATAAGTTCGGGGTGCCGCACTCATGAGAGTGTTCGGTCTTCTCACACCGTATTCTGGGGTACTTAAGCCCCTGGTGTGTTGGCCGTACCAAAGTGTACGGTTGCATAATGTCATAACTGAACATATTTACATAAAATGAATGCAATAATAGACAAGAGCCATGTATTGTTTATTAAAGGGCTGCTATGAGAGCAAAACGATACAAATAGTGCGATAGGCAAGAGATGGGATTATTTGACATGTCCCCCTCCAGGGGCAAGCTGCGAGACTTTAAGTAAGACAGGTATTTAGCTCGTTATAGAGACCACCTAGACATTCGACGTGGCTTGTTTTCTCCCTGGCTGTTGCATCGTGTGTTCGGCGATTGTACTGCCAGACAGGTCTTCCGAATAGTGGAGTCCTGAAAGTATATATATAAAAAAAAGAAATGGCAAAATCGGGAGCCCCTAGTGCGGTTGAGCCGCATTCTGGGCGTGCCATGGTTGTGCCCCTCCCCTTATGCCCATGGTATTTCCAGAGCGTAATTATGTATGTGTGTTACTGGTATCGCAATCTCGCGAGTGTTGGGGTTGGGGCCGCACTGCTATGCTTGCTCGGAACGTGCCAGACGGTCTTGTTGTAGGTTACTTCGGGCGCGCTTGACGTTGTCCGGACGTCTAATAGCCGGACTGGAGAATTGCCTTGAGAGACTACTTTGTACTTCCGCCGCCAGGGCCGCCGTGTGCTCCTCTGTTCGGAGAGAGCGTTCAGTGCTTCCATTGACTGTAATGACTCCTCAAGGGCCTAGCATCTTGAGCTTGAGGTATCGTAGTGCGACATCGCATTGAACTTTGCAAATGCAGTTCGCCCGAGCAGGGCGTGATAGCCACTGCAGAACGGGACTATGTCGAAGATTAACTCCTCGCTTCGGAAATTATCCAGGGATCCGAAGACCACTTCAAGTGTAACCGAGCTCGTACAGCTGGCTTCTACACTTGGTATGACGCCTTTAAAGGTCGTCTTTGTGGGTTTAATCCTTGAGGGATCTATGCCCATTTTTCGCATTGTATCCTGATAAAGCAGGTTCAGGCTGCTGCTGCCGTCCATGAGGACTCTAGTGAGGTGAAATCCATCAATGATTGGGTCTAGAACCAATGCGGTGAATCCACCGTGACGGATGCTAGTGGGGTGGTCCCTTCGATCAAAGGTGATCGGGCAGGAGGACCATGGGTTGAACTTTGGGGAGACTAGCTCCAACGCATATACGTCCCTGAGTGCACGCTTCCGCTCCCTTTTGGGGATATGGGTTGCGTATATCATGTTCACTGTCCGCACTTGTGGGGGAAAGCCCTTCTGTCCTCTGTTGTTCGGCGGCCGGGGCTCTCCCTCATCATCGCTATGCAACCCCTTGTCTCTGCTTTTGGCACTTAATTTGCCTGCCTGCTTGAACACCCAACAATCCATGTTGGTGTGATTAGCTGGTGATTCGGGGGTGCCATGTATCTGGCACGAGCGGTCGAGTATTCGGTCCAAACTGGATGGGCCCGGAGTATTTCTTTTGAATGGCTTCTTCCGTTGACCGGGTTTGGAGCCTCTGAGTCCAGCATTAACTGCGATATCCTTAGCATTGTCGCCGTTAATGCGGAGCTTGTGCTTGTTTCAACGCGACCTGCCATTGTTGTCCTTGTTATCCGAATTACCAGGACTCTTGTTCATGTTGTTACTACGAGCTAGCCAGCTGTCTTCTCGTGCGCAAAAGCGGGTCATGAGTGTTGTGAGGGCTGCCATGGATTTCAGCTTTTCCTATCCTAGGTGCCGGGCAAGCCATTCGTCTCGGATGTTATGCTTGAAGGCTGCAAGGGCCTCTGCGTCCGGACAGTCGACTATTTGATTTTTCTTGGTTAGGAACCGTGTCCAGAATTGTCTGGCAGATTCCTCTGGCTGCTGAATGATGTGCCTTAGGTCATCGGTGTCTGGTGGTCGCACATAAGTGCCCTGGAAATTGTCAAGGAATGCGGCTTCCAGGTCCTCCGAGCTGGTCCTTTGAGCTGGGAGGTATTTTATAGCATGTAGATCATCACCACGGGCCATGTGGATATGAAGGAGATAATCCTCGATCCATACCACGGGATCTGTTGTGCCATCGTATGATTCGATGTTTACGGGTTTAAAACCCTCGGGGATTTGATGATCCATTACTTCATCTGTGAAGCATAGTGGGTGTGCGGGACCTCTGTACTAGGCTATATCACGACGAAGCCCAGATGAGCTTTGTCTGATGTGTTCGGCCTGGCCGTATTTGTCGTATCTGGCATGACGGTTATTGTCACATTTCATGGGGCGCCCACGCGATTCATAGATCGATCTTGTTTGCCTTGCCTTGTCCTCCAATATATCTCGTAGGTCTGGCGCGTTTCCCCGTGCCTTGATACTTGTTGAGCGATGTCGGGGTGCGGCTTGAATTGATGGCCGAGAGGCCTCTCTGTTGCGGCCACGAGGTGGCCGGTCGGCCGCATCATACGCTGGTGATGTAGGTTTAGTTGCTTCGTCCTCTAATCGGGGTAGCAGCCTGCCCTTTCGGTAGCTCTTGGAGGGCCGTTCGAGTTCATACTCTTCGGTCGCAAGGATGTCAGTCCATCGGTCGGCTAGCATGTCTTGGTCAGCTCTAAGCTGCTGCTGTTTTTTCTTGAGGCTGCTTGCCATGGCTATAAGCCTGCGTTTGAAAGGCTCTTGTTCGACGGGATCCTCAGGCACGACAAATTCATCGTCGTCGAGGCTTGCCTCGTCTTCGGAGGGAGTCATATAGTTATCGTCCTCGACCTCCCTGTCTGCCGCTCTTTCATGAGTGCTGGCTTCTCCATCCTCCTGTGCTGAATCCTGCTGGAGGGTGTTGTCTTCGGCATTGTCCGGGATATTATTATCTCCCGTGCCGGAATCGCCGTATTTGCTTTGGCGGGATTTAGAGCGGTGCCGCTGACGCTAGCACTTAGGCTGCTTCTTGGAGGGGTCATCCTCCGTTGTTCCATCGCCATTCCCTTCTTTTGGGGTGTCCACCATATATATGTCGTACGACAAGGTGGCCTTCCACTGCCCGACGGGCGCTGGTTCTTGATCGTCTCCTTCATCGGCGTCCATACCGTCGATGTCTTCGGAGTCGAAGTCGAGCATGTTGGTTAAATCATCGACAGTGGCTATGTAGTGGGTGGTGGGTGGGCATCAAATTTCTTCGTCGTCCGCATCCCAACCTTGCTGACCATAGTCCGGCCAGGGCTCTCCTGATAAAGAGAGAGACTGTAGTGAATTCAGAATGTCGCCAAAGGGCGAGTGCTGAAAGATGTCCGCGGCGGCGAACTCCATGGTCGGCGCCCAATCGGGTTCGATTGGCAGGGGCGCGGGAGGTTCGGAGTCCGGAAAGGAGTCCGGCACCTAGGAGTCGCGAGATTCGCGAAGGACAAGATTGGTGTTCGGCTCGATCGCCGTAGAGATTGCAGCCCCCGAGGCGGAGTCCAGCCACCCGTCCTCGATTGGTGCAGTCGGCTCTGAGCTAAGGGTCGAAGCGGACACCTGAGCGGCCTTCTGGGCACTATCCGACGGCAAGATCATGCCCATCGTGATAGTGCGGCGCGCTCGGCTGTGGCTCGAATCCATCGAAGATCAAGTCTCCGCGGATGTCAGCCGTGTAGTTCAAACTTCCAAATCTGACCTGATGGCCAGGGGCGTAGCTTTCGGTCCGCTCCAGATGGCCAAGCGAATTGGCCCGCAGAGCAAAGCCGCCGAATACGAAGATCTGTCCGGGGAGAAAGGTCTCACCCTAGACCACATCATTGTTGATGATCGGAGAAGCCATCGGGCCTAAAGGTGACGCCACAGAGGAACTCTCAATGAAAGCACCAATGTCGGTGTCAAAACCGGTGGATCTCGGGTAGGGGGTCCCGAACTGTGCGTCTAGGCGGATGGTAACAGGGGACAAGGGACACGATGTTTTTACCCAGGTTCGGGCCCTCTCGATGGAGGTAAAACCCTACTCCTGCTTGATTAATATTGATGATATGGGTAGTACAAGAGTTGATCTACCACGAGATCAGAGAGGTTAAACCCTATAATCTAGCCTATGGTATGATTGTTGTTCGTCCTACGGACTAAACCTCTCCGGTTTATATAGAAACCGGAGAGGGTTAGGGTTACACAGAGTCGGTTACAGTGGGAGGAGATCTACATATCCGTATCACCAAGCTTGCCTTCCACACCAAGGAAAGTTCCATCCAGACACGGGACGAAGTCTTCAATCTTGTATCTTCATAGTCCAGGAGTCCGGCCAAAGGTCATAGTCCGGTCATCCGGACACCCCCTAATCTAGGACTCCCTCAAAGGCCATTGATGTTGCATCCCAGGATTCAGACGAGATCCGAGTATCTGCCGAGCACTATTTTCAGGAAGTTCTACAGGGCGCTCGTTGAATAGAGACGCAGTGCTCGACGGATGTTATGTTTGAATAATATGTATTATTGTAAAACAGGATGTTATGTTAGAATACCTCCTGTGCGGCCGTTAATGTATATGTGTACATAACCTGAAAGATGGCAGTCTTCGGCTTCAGCCCCCACGCATATAATGCGGGGGTGTTCGCAGAAGGCGCATGTTCACGCTTGATCCAACGTCTTGGTCCTATTAAGGAGGTGATAGCGCAGCGAACTAGGCAACCTGACTATAATGCTTTATCACTTTCACTTAGCCATAGGAGTTTGATAGTGGGGCTACTATATAGCCCCTAGGGGCACCACGCTCACCCGAATTCGGGGCGCGTGTGTGCCTGGCCGGGAAACGGCCCTTCGTTAATGCGGAGGAATCTTAAAGATTCCGGCGGGTCATCGAGTGGTTCACCAGTCTCACGCTATATCATGACAATCAGTTTTTGGCTTTCTCTACTGAGTTGCTCGCATGTCCGAACTGGGGCACAATCGCAGTAGTTCTCCTGGTGCCGCCTTAGCCGATAGAGCGGAACGTAAGGCAGCAAAACACAGGAGCCGGGCAAACCCAACATTTGACCAAAGACATGATTCGAAGCTGATGCATATAAGGCCAAACTCGGACGCCGAACACTCCCTAAGGTATTCGGTCTTTATGAAAACGGGCTGAATAACGCCCTTGGTAAGAAGCCCATGGTGTCCAGGTACGCGCAAAAATCTGACGTGGCCACATGCCAAGTCGCCAGCCTCCTCCTCGGTTATAACAAGAAACCAGGGGATGTGTATCAACAAGAGACAGTAAAAAAGGTTTATGCAGCGTCTTAATCTGAAAAGAATCCTTGGAACGGGTACCTACTGCACGTCTACGCCTGTGTCTCCGTTGTGCCGTATCCTGGACGGGTGTAGCACGGTGTTTATCTGTAAAAGAGAGAAACTTAGTTGAAAACGATCGTGCGAAAATTTATGTTATATTAAATAAACAGAGTATTATTCAAAAAATGAGTAGAATTGAGCTTTATTGTCTCTTTTTGTACACGCACGGAGCCCCTTGTACGGGGGTATGCGGCTAGTAAGCCCTTGTATATTTACGCCGGACTCGTCTAGCCATATCCGGGGACTGAATGACCTGTTTAGGCGCTTTGATTAGTGAAGCCGGTTTAGTGTGTGGCTGTCAAGGCAGCCGCATAGTCTTCCGTTCTCGAGGAACACTTGATATTTCCCTTTAATGAGATGATGCCTCGTGGACCGGGCATTTTAAGCGTAAGGGATGCATAATGCGGTATTGGGTTAAAGCGGGCGAAAGCTTCGCGTCCTAGTAGTGCTTGATAGCTACTTGTAAATGGGGCGATGTGGAAGGTTAGCTTTTGGTGGCGGAAGTTGTCGGGGGAGCCGAACATAACTTCTAACAGGAGAGAACCCGTACAATGGGTATCTGGGCCTGGCGTTACCCCTTGAAAGGAAGTGTTGCCATGGCGAATTTTTGTTGGGTTTATCCCCATTTCGTGGATTGTGTCCTGATATAGCAGGTTTAGACCACGGCCGCCGTCCATTAGGACTTGTGTAAAGTGGAGTCCGTCAATTATCGGATCTAATACCAAGGCAGTCCTTCCTACGTTCCAGATACTTCTAAAGTAATCCTGATGGTCGAAGGTGATTGGTTTTAACAACCAGTAGCGGGACTCCTCTGGGACAGGACGTATGGAGCGTATCTCTATAGGCGCCACTCTGTTTTTCCCTTTTTTCACGTGAAGTGAATTTACTGTTTTGACTTCTTGTGGGAACTTCTTTTGTTCTCCGGTGCTCTACTTGTGGGGTTCGTCATCGTCCTCGCTTCGTGTGCTGAGCCCCTTGTGTTCGGCGTTGAGTTTGCCAGATTGCTTGAAGACCGAACAATCTCTGTGGGTATGGTTGGCAGGCTTCCCGGGAGTACTGTGGATTTGGCATATTTTGTCCAAGATTTTGTTTAAGTTAGATAGCTCGTCCCTGATATCCTTGAGGGGCCGCTTTTTCAGATTCTGCTGAGAGCTTTTGAATCCGGCGTTGACTGTCGTGCTCTTCGGGCTGTTTCCCTTGGTCGGCACTGGTCCTTTCTACGTCGCGGTTTCCCGTTTCCATCCCTAACTTCGGATGTACTTGGGTCGCTGGTAGTGCTTCTTGCCAACTAGCTATCCTCTCCTGCGCAAAAGCGGGTCATGAGGCTTGTTAATGCGGCCATTGTTCTTGGCTTTTCTTGGCCGAGGTGTCTGGCGAGCCATTCGTCTCGAACGCTGTGTTTGAAAGCTGCTAAGGCTTCGGCGTTCGGACAGTCGACTATCTAATTCTTTTTAGTAAGAAATCTGTTCTAGAGTTTCCGGGCTGACTCTCCGGGTTGTTGAGTTATATGACTTAGATCGTCTCCATCCGTAGGTCCGACATAGGTCCCTTGAAAATTTCCCCGAAAAGCATCCTCGAGCTCCTCCCAACTGCCGATGGTTTTTCCGGGAAGGCTTTTAAGCAAATGCCGGGCTGGCCCTTTGAGCTTGAGGGGTAAGTATTTTATGGCGTGGAGGTCATCTCCTCTAGCCAGACTCCAGGGTCTGTTGTTCCGTCGTAGGGCTCTATGTTTACGGGCTTGAATCCCGCTGGAAATTCATGGTCCAGCACCTCATCGGTGAAACATAGGGGGTGTGCGGCACCCCTATATTTGGGTGTGTCGTGATGTTCGGATACTTGTTGCGTTGCATTGCTTACTAGAGCTTGCTTTCTTGGCCCGTAGATAGATCTGGCTGGGCCGTCTTTTTGATGCGAATCCTTGCGCGGATCGCATGCCGGCTTGTGTGCGGCGCCCTTTGCCGCTCTATATTAGCCATGAGGTTGTTTACCCGACCGGGTGGCTTCCTTATTTTTTGATTGCGGGGGCTCTAAGGCCTCCTCATCAAATTCTGGCAGTAATTTTCGCTTCGGATAGCTTTTTGTGTGGCAACTGTCGCCGTATTTGTCTGCGGTGTTGAGTACTTTGCCCCATCTAATTCTGAGTGCATCTTCTGCTGTTTTGAGCTTCCGCTTCTGCTTTTTCAGGCTACGCGCAGTGGCGACGAGCCTTTTGTGGAGGTTCTTCTGCTCCAGCAACTTATCCGGCATGAGGTCGTCCGGACTATTATCTTCGCCGGAGATGGGTTGTTTGGTTTGTTTACCCAAGTTGCCCTGTTCGGACAATTGCTCGATGGCATGTTCATCGTCCGCCGGTTCGCCCTGCTCTGTGGCTGGGTCTCTATCGAGGTGGTGTTTGGAGCGGCGCTTACGCCGCCGCTTTGACTGCTTTTCGAGGGAACGATCCCTTGTTGCGTCCCTTTGTTCCTCATCGTCGTTTCTTTTAGGAGTGTCCACCATGTATACATTGTGAGATGAGGTGGTTGTCCAGTGCCCTATAGGCACTGGTTCCTGTTCGTCTCCTACATCGTCGTCCATACCGTCGATGTCTTCAGAGTCAAATTCGAGTGTGTCGGTTAAATCATCGACAGTGGCTACGAAGTGGGTGGTGGGTGGGCTTTGAATTTCTTCGTCATCCGCATCCCATCCTTGCTGACCATAGTCCGGCCAGCACTCTCCTGATAAAGAGAGATACTTTAGTGAATTCAGAATGTCGCCGAAGGGCGAGTATTGAGAGATGTCCGCGGCGGCGAACTCCATGATCGGCGCCCAATCGGATTCGATCGGCAGGGGCGCAGAAGGTTCGGAGTCTGGCAAGGAGTCCGGCACGTTGGAGTCATGAGCTTCGCAAAGGAAAAGGCTGGTGTTCGGCTTGATCGCCATAGAGATTGCAGCCCCCGAGGCGGTGTCCAGCCACCCGTCCTCGATTGGCGAAGTCGGCTCCGAGCTAAGGGTCGGAGCGGACACTGGGGCGGCCTCCTAGGCACTGTTCGGCGGCAGAGCTAGATCATGCCCATCGTGACAGTGCGGCGTGCTCGGCCGTGGCTCGAACCCGTCGAAGATCAAGTCTCCGCGGATGTCAGCCGTGTAGTTCAAACTTCCAAATCTGACCTGATGGCCAGGGGCGTAGCTTTCGATCTGCTCTAGATGGCCAAGCGAATTGGTCCGCAGTGCAAAGCCGCCGGATATGAAGATCTATCCTGGGAGAAAAATCTTACCCTAGACCGCATCGTTGTTGATGATCAGAGGAGCCATCGGGCCTAAAGATGACGACACAGAGGAACTATCAATGAAAGCACCAATGTCGGTGTCAAAACCGGCGGATCTCGGGTAGGGGGTCCCGAACTGTGCGTCTAGGCGGATGGTAACAGGAGACAAGGGACACGATGTTTTTACCCAGGTTCGGGCCCTCTCGATGGAGGTAAAATCCTACTCCTGCTTGATTAATTTTGATGATATGGGTAGTACAAGAGTAGATCTACCACGAGATCAAAGAGGCTAAACCCTAAAGGCTAGCCTATGGTATGATTGTTGTTCGTCCTACGGACTAAAACCCTCCTGTTTATATAGACACCGGAGAGGGCTGGGGTTACACAGAGTCGGTTACAATGGGAGAAGATCTACATATCCGTGTCGCCAAGCTTGCCTTCCACACCAAGGAAAGTCCCATTCGGACACGGGACGAAGTCTTCAATCTTGTATCTTCATAGTCCAGGAGTCCGGCCAAAGGTTATAGTTCGGTCATCCGGACACCCCCTAATCCAGGACTCCCTTTGGGAGTATTCAGGTGTACTACTCTGGGTGGCGGGGTGGGATTGGCTTGGTAGGGTGAATCTGAATTTACGAAAACATCCCCTACCAAGCGTCATCCGCAGGCCTGTTCCGAAGGCTATGATGGTAACTTCCCACTGCTCGAATCAGGGTCGCGGGAGATTTTCCCACCGACCTCAAAATTTTGTGACACTGAACACCCGTGTGGCGTTTTGAGTGATTCGGCTAAGGGGGTGTTTGGTTCCAGGGACTTTTTTGTCTTGGGACTAAAAAAAGTCCTTAGCTAACCAAATAGGGGGGGCTTTTTTGGGACTTTTTGCTAAAAGTCCTTAGAAGCACCTCCTTGAGAGTCTTTTTCAAAAAGTCTCTGGGACTAGAAAAAGTCCTAGGACTTGAGAACCAAACACCACCTAAGCAACTAGCGAGTAGTACTAGTAAACTCTGCATATTAGGTTTGACCGAAGTCAAACTTCCTAAAGTTTGACCAAGTTTATAGAAAAATATAAACATTTACCATAACAAATATGTATGATGTGAAAGTACATTCAATAATGAATCTAATGGTATTTATTTGTTATTGTATATGTTAATATTTTTTATAAGCTTTTTGAGAGTTTACAAAACTTGACTTTGACCAATGCTAATACGCGGACTTAAATAAAAACGGAGGGAGTACACATTTGTTTTCTTAGTTTGTAGTGAACTAATCATTTGTTGAAATTGTGAAATAAATATATTAGGCTATACAATTGAATAGTTACAATCATTGCCGAATCCCAAGATGTATACAAGGTCTATAGTACTTCACAACATGCTCAAACTCACATAATCCCAGTCAAATGAGAATCTAAATGCATTTCATAGTTATTACTTTGTAGGATGCAACAAAACCAACCATAACTCTACATCAGCCATTATAGAAGCAACATTTTGAACATATCCCAATGTGTGAATGAAACATGCAGAGAGAGCTTGCGAAGATGGAGCACATAGGGAGGGAACGAATGTATGTATGTGGACGAGAGAGTAGGAGACAAACCTAATGAGACAGAGAGAGAGATAGAGAGAGAGAGAAAGAGAGAGGAAGAAGTTAGGTCCGTGAGAAAGATGGAGACATGTAATATACGTGAGATGCATGTGCATCCGGATTCTATATACGTGGAAGGAGAAGAGACAACATGTTTGATGAGAGAGCTAGAAAAACATGGACGAGAGGGGAAGAATCTCGCGGGTTGAAGGATTGATAATTTTGTGCGGGGGAGAGAGGGATTGGTAATTTTGTGTGTGTGAGAGAGCGAGAGGGTGGGGGAGGTGTCAGTCAGCCGTCGTCACATCATCCTACTTCCAAATGGCCCCGCATTCTCTAGCGCGGTGTCGTCACTGTCTTCAATCTCCTCGATACCCTCTTTGAAGATTGAGGTGTTATGCATGTGGGGTGCAAAGAAGCACAAGCGAGAGTGGTCGCCGTATAACCTTGGATGGCGATGAATTGTGTGCTCGGGGGAGGGTGTGTGTGTGTGTGTGTGTGTGTGTGTTGTGCTGTGTCTGTGTGTGTGTGTGTGTGTGTCAGATATTGAGAGAAAACAAACCTAAGGAGAGAAATGGGCATTCACGAAGAGATTGTGCGGGCCTTGAGGTGGGCAGGGGCCGGGTGAGGGTGTCAAAATGTGCGCGTTGATGCATGTTTTACATGCGATCGTGCGAGGGACGGACGAATTGAGAGAGATGGTTGTTGTGTTACGGATGCTCCTCTCTCCTCTCTCTCTCTCTCTCTCTCTCACACACACACACACATGTAAACTAGAAGACCATTCTCTCATGTATACACAACATATCGGCATCTGTCTATGTCTCACTCATGCATGATCATTTGCACATTCACACCTCTCTATGTCTATATCACACGCACACCGTCTCCACATTGCCCTTCCGCCACAACACACATATGGACACATACACACGTTCTCTCTCAATCAGACACACAAAATCAGTATTAAAAAAACTAGGGAGCACCTAAAACGCGCAAATCCAAATAAACACGAACTGGAGCTAAATTCAAAATATATGGATTGTTTTCACACACACAAAAAGGTTCGGTGGATCTCCTTCGAGCGCGACACGGTGATGCACAGTTCGATCGACCACGCGGCCGTGGTTCATGTGCTTGCACATGATTCCTTATCATGGATGTGGTACTAACTAACAAAAGCGCTGCCTAAGTCTAATGTTACATGTACTAGTACGGTTTTCTTTTAAGTGTGACCAACCTTATATAAAACTAAAGTAAGCTCCCATATGTGCACTCATCAATATGTCGCCGCCGCTGTTGCGCATGCCAACGCCCGCCTGCTCTGGCCAACAATTTCTTGCCCATCACCGTCGTGTTGCTGCCATCCCTGTGCCATGAAGCCGAAGGCTCGCCCACTCACGTCGTCTGTAGTCCCTCCTCACGATGTCGCCATGTTGCCAAGCACGCGAGCAGCTGGTGGAGCCGCGTCTATGCACGCAGCGTACGAAGAGGAGGACAAGCGCGTGCTCCAGCATGCCGGCGAGGAGGAACTAGCGTGTCATTGTCGGCTCCGCCCGCGCGGAGGAGGCGCGCATGGTGGCTGCTGCGGCAGAAGCCGGTCTCGCGTGCGTCGAGCCCGCAAACCGGGTGCGGACGACGAATCTACCTTCGAGACCTTGAATGCCACGTGGATCCTACAATCTGAAGGAGCAATTTGGCTCAGTCGACTCTTGTGAGCCGTTTGATGCAACATGGATGGCTAGAAGGGCTTCTTCCACCTCTTCTACCGTCTTCTTCCTTTGATCCGTCGAACTTCTATCACAAATCGACTGACCCAAATTATACTACTAGTACAAACGTATTAAGTACAGTAGGAACACGAAGATACGAGCAGTAGTGCCAACTGCAAGAAGAACAGTAGTAAGACATAGTACTAGTAGTACTGTACGTACTAAAAAGTTCAAATAACGAGAAAGAACATAAACATAGTTCTGCTGGGGCCTCAGCACAACACACCCTTGAAAACAGTAGAACCAGCATGAGCGACGACACTGCCACCTACTCAGAGTCCGAGTCCATGTCCTCGACTTCTTCCTCGTCCCTCTTACTCTTCCTCTTCGCCGATGCTTCTTTGTTTGAACCGGACACTGGGCCCTGCTTCTTCATCCAACCCTTGTAGATATTTAAACAAAGGTAGGCATCCATTGTTGTGTACAGGATGTGATCTTCATCTAATGTCTTCGACTCCCATGCATGATGAAACTCGTGATGGGGTTTCTTCAGTTTAGCATACGAAGGATCAACCATGGCTGCTGCCAGGGTCAGCATTGAAGGTTGAGAGGAGGACACCCGCCTTGGCTTCTGGCAATATATCTCGGAATGGCTATGGAAATGCCATGATAGGTAGGTATGGTGGCTGTTTTGAGGAAGGTATATGGTGGGTGTATGATACCGGCGAAAAGTGCGCGGTATTAGAGAGGCTAGCAATGGTGGAAGGGTGAGAGTGCGTATAATCCATGGAGTCAACATTAGTCATAAGAACTCATGCACTTGTTGCAAAAATTTAGAAGTCATCAAAAACCAAAGCACTAAACGCATACTCCTAGGGGGATAGATTGGTAGGAAAAGACCATCGCTCGTCCCCGACTGCCACTCATAAGGAAGACAATCAATAAATAAAATTGTGCTCCGACTTCATCACAAAGCGATTCACCATACGTGCATGCTACGGGAATCACAAACTTCAACACAAGCATTCTTTAAATTCATAATCACCCCAACTAGAATTGCTTTGATATTATCACCTCCATATCTCAAAACAATTATCAAGCATCAAACTTATCTTAGTATTCAACGCACTCAAAAGAAAGTTTCACATATCTTGAATACCAAGTATATTAATATTAAGCAAATTACCATGCTATTAACGACTCTCAAAATAATCTAAATGAAGCATGAGAGATCAATAGTTTCTTTAAAACAAATCCACCACCGTGCTCTAAAAGATATAAGTGAAGTACTAGAGCAAAAATTATCACGCTCAAAAAGGTATAAGTGAAGCACATAGAGTATTCTAGCAAATTCCAAATCATGTATGGCTCTCTCTCATTAAAGAATTTCAGATCTTGGTATCTTATTCAAACATAAAGCAAAACAAAATAAATGACAATGCAAGGATAGCACAACTCATGTGAAGAAGCAAAAAACTTAGGCTCAACTAATACTAACCGATAGTTGTTGAAGAAGAAAGGTGGGATGCCTACCGGGGCATCCCCAAGCTTAGATGCTTGAGACTTCTTGAAATATTATCTTGGGGTGCCTTGGGCATCCCCAAGCATGAACTTTTTTGTCTCCTTAATTCCTCTCATATCATGGTTTCTCTTTTTATTAAAGGCTTCATTCACAACAAACTCAACAAGAACTCGTGAGATAGGTTAGTATAAGCCAATGCAAACCTTATCATATTCTACTATAACAAATCACTAAAATTATTATTCAACATTGCATACTAAATGACTCTGTATATTTAATACTCCTATCCTCAAATAGAATCATTAAACAAGCAAACATATGCAAACAATGCAACCATAATAGCAATCTGCCAAAACAATACAGTCTGTAAAGAATGCAAGAGTATCAATACTTTCCTGGCTCCAAAAATTATGAACTAAAATTCCCACTGTAATACATTTATCAGAGCTTAATATGCAAAAATATTCAACATTATACCATTCTCTGACTTTTCTAGGGAATTTTTGCAACAGCGGTAAACTTTCTGTTTTCAAACAGCAACATATATACTAGCAAAATAAGCATGGCAAAGGCTATCCTTGACTTTTTATTCAAACTAAAGATGCAAAACATTATTCTAAATAACAGCAAGCAAAAACTAACAATATAAAATGATGCTCCAAGCAGAACTCATACCATGTGGCGAATAAAAATATAGTTCCAAGTAAAGTTACCGATGAATGAAGATGCAATAGGGGATGCCTTCCGGGGCATCCCCAAGCTTAGGCTCTTGGTTGTCCTTGAATATTACCTTGGGGTGCCTTGGGCATCCCCAATTTTAGGCTCTTGCCACTCCTCATTCCATAGTCCATCGAATCTTTTACCCAAAACTTGAAAACTTCAACCACACAAAACTCAACACAAAACTCGTAAGCTCCGTTAGTATAAGAAAATAAAACCACCACTTAGGTATTGTAATGAACTCATTCTAAATTCATATTGGTGTTATATATACTGTACTTCAACTTATCTATGGTTCATACCCTCCGATACTAGTCATAGATTCATCAAAATAAGCAAACAACACATAGAAAACAGAATCTGTCAAAAACAGAACAGTCTGTAGTAATCTGTATCAAACGTATACTTATGGAACCCCAAAAATTATGAAATAAATTTCTGAACATGAAAAATTTGTCTATTAATCATCTGCAAAAAGAATCAACCTAAAATCACTCTCCAGTAAACAATGGCAGCTAATCTCGTGAGCGCTAAAGTTTCTGTTTTTTACAGCAAGATCACATAAACTTCACCCAAGTCTTCCCAAAGGTTCTACTTGGCACTTTATTGAAACAAAAGCTATAAAACATAATTACTACAGTAGCATAATCATGTGGACAGACAAAAATAGTAAGGATAAATATTGGGTTGTCTCCCAACAAGCGCTTTTCTTTAATGCCTTTTAGCTAGGCATGATGATGGCAATGATGCTCACATAAAAGATAAGAATTGAAACATAACGGGAGCATCATGAAGCATATGACTAGAACATTTAAGTCTAACCCACTTCCTATGCATAGGGATTTTGTGAGCAAACAACTTATGGGAACAATAATCAACTAGCATAGGAAGGTAACACAAGCATAGCTTCAAGAATTTAAGCACATAGGGAGGAAACATGATATTATTGCAATTCCTGCAAGCATATGTTCCTCTCTCATAATAATTTTCAGTAGCATCATGAATAAATTCAACAATATAACCAGCACCTAAAGCATTCTTTTCATGATCTACAAGCATAGAAAATTTACTACTCTTCACATAAGCAAAAATCTTCTCATCAATAGTAGTGGGAGCAAACTCAACAAAATAACTATCATGTGATTGAAAATTAAGATCAAGATGACACGTTTCATGGCTATCATTATTCTTTAAAGCATATGTGTCATCACAATAATCATCATAGATATGAGGCATGCTTTCATCATAGTGAATTTTCTCATCAAAGCTTGGGGACAAAAAATATCATCTCCATCAAACATAGCTTCCCCAAGCTTTTGGCTTTGCATATAATTAGCATCATGGGTATTCAGAGAATTCATATTAACAACATTGCAATCATGCTCATCATTCACATATTTTATGCCAAGCATTCTAAGTAATTCTTCTTCTAGCACTTGAGCACAATTTTCCTTTCCATCATTCCACGAAAGATATTAAAAAGATGAAGCGTGTGAGACAAACTCAATTCCATTTTTTTGGTAGTTTTCTTTTATAAACTAAACTAGTGCTAAAACAATAAACAAAAAGATTCGATTGCAAGATCTAAAGATATACCTTCAAGCACTCACCACGCCAAAAAAGGAGCTTATTTGACGGAGTGTGAGTACCCTTTACCTAGCCTCCCAGGCAACGGCGCCAGAAAAGATCTTGATGTCTACTACACAACCTTCTTCTTGTAGACGTTGTTGGGCCTGCAAGTGCACAGGTTTGTAGGACAGTAGCAAATTTCCCTCAAGTGGATGACCTAAGGTTTATCAATCTGTAGGAGGTGTAGGATGAAGATGGTCTCTCTCAAACAACCCTGCAACCAAAGAACAAAGAGTCTCTTGTGTACCCAACACACCCAATACAATGGTAAATTGTATAGGTGCACTAGTTTGGCGAAGAGATGGTGATACAAGTGCAAAATAGATAGTAGATAAAGGTATTTGTAATCTGAAATAATAAAAACAGCAAGGTAGCAAGCCGTAAAAGTGAGCGTAAACGGTATTGCAATGGTACGAAACAAGGCCTAGGGTTCATACTTTCACTAGTGCAAGTTCTCTCAACAATAATAACATAGATAGATCATATAACAAGCCCTCAACATGCAACAAAGAGTCACTCCAAAGCCACTAATAGCGGAGAACAAACGTAGAGATTATGGTAGGGTACGAAACCACCTCAAAGTTATCATTTATGTTCTATCTATTCAAGAGTTCGTAGTAAAATAACATGAAGCTATTCTTTCCGCTCAATCCATCATAGAGTTCATACTAGAATAACACCTTAAGACACAAATCAACCAAAACCCTGATGTCACCTAGATACTCCATTGTCACCTCAAGTATCCGTGGGCAATGATTATATGATATGCGTCACACAATCTCAGATTCATCCAACCAACATAAAAGTACTTCAAAGAGTGCCCCAAAGCTACTACCGGAGAGTCAAGAACGTGTGCCAACCCCTATGCATAGGTTCCCAATGTCACGAAACCTGCAAGTTGATCACCAAAACATACATCAAGTGGCACATGATATCCCATTGTCACCACAGATAATCACGGCAAGACATACATCAAGTGTTCTCATAAAAGACTCAATCTGATAAGATAACTTCAAAGGGGAAACTCAATTCATCACAAGAGAGTAGAGGGGGAGAAACATCATAAGATCCGACTACAATAGCAAAGCTCGGGATACAACAAGATCGTGCCATAGAGGGAACACGAGAGAGAACACGAGAGAGAGAGATCAAACACATAGCTACTGGTACATACCCTCACCCTTGAGGGTGAACTACTCCCTCCTCGTCATGGAGAGCACCGGGATGATAAAGATGGCCACCGGTGATGGATCCCCCCTCCGGCAGGGTGCCGGGAAGGGCTCCCGAGAGGTTTTTGGTGGCTACAGAGGCTTGCGGCGGCGGAACTCCTGATCTATCTTCTGTTCTGGAAGTTTTAGGGTACAAGAGTTTATATGGGTGCAAGGGGTACGTCGAAGGAGCTACGGGGGCCCCACGAGGCAGGGGGCGCCTAGGGGGTGCACCCCCCACCCTTGTGGTCAGCCCGTATCTCGCCTGACATGCACTCCAAGTTCCCTGGGTTGCTTTCCTTCCAAAATTAACTTCTCTAGTTGATTTCGTTCCGTTTTGACTTCGTCTGATATTCCTTTTCCTCGAAACACTGAAATAGCCATAAAACAGCAAATCTGGGCTGGGCCTCCGGATAATAGGTTAGTCCCAAAAATAATATAAAAGTGGATAATAAAGCCCAATATTGCCTAAAACAGTAGATAAAGTAGCATGGAGCAATCAAAAATTATATATACGTTGGAGACGTATCACCGGCAAGCCGCCAATCAGCACCTCGCGAGTTGCGAGGCTGAGGAAGAGGCGTTGTGTCAGTGCATTGGGAAACGGCCACGCACCAGGGCACTCATGGCGCGCCGCAAGCGCTCCGGCGAGCGTCGTGGCTTTTAGTAGGGAGTATAATTTACTTTCGTAAGGTGATCTCATTAGTTTTGGGACGCAAATGATAAATCCCGAACGTTCGGGAATTATTAGCGTCCTTAATTAAGTATGTAAGAGGGAAAGTTAGGAAACCTTGTGTATCCATGCGCATTTTGTAGGTAGGTGCATACAACACAAACTTTAGTACTATATACTATCGCACTACACGTCTCTCTATATATACAAGTAAATGGATATATATATATATATATATATTTATATATATATATATATATATATATATGCTTGCAGACTGTGCTACTCCCTCCGTCCAGGTGAATAAGTCATCTTTGGTTGTGCACCATGACCAAGTAGGAGGGAAGACTTTATACACCTAGACGGAGGGATTACTACTATTACTTATGTATGGGCAAATGCACGTTTTAACATTATGATGCGGTTTTTGTAAAAGTAGAAAAACAACACTAGTCAAGCTTGTGAAACGATTCAATGCAAAACAAATGCAAAAATGCTCGTTTGTTTGTTTACTTTTAGCTTCCTTTCTGTGGTTATTTCTCTGTCGTACTTTGTACGGAGTATCTAACTAGTCGGAAAGGCATGCAAATTCCCAAACCGCTTCCTACACCCTATATCGAATTTTTTTCCTAACAAGTTGTGCCGTGCAATTGGAATTCCAACTTGAGTACTAGTACTACTAGTAGGAGTACTAGGGGCCAGTTCGTTTAGGCTTCTACTCCCTCCGTTCCTAAATGTAAGTATTTTTAGAGATTCCACTACAAACTACATACGGATGTATATAGACATATTTTAGAGTGTAGGTTCACTCATTTTGCTCTGTATGTAGTCCATAGTGGGACCTCTAAAAAGACTTATATTTAGGAACAGAGGGAGTAGATTAGTAGTAATCCCTTTACTACTAGCTCTGTCCTGGTTTATTGGTACCTATTGTAATCTGTGTCAAATTCTGATCATAAATTTAACTAATGAAATGTTTGTGATGTCACATGCACTAACATTTTATCAGTTAAATCTTTGGTCAAAATTTACCACAAATTACAATGGTGATGAATAAACCAGGATGGAGGTACTCCATCCATATTTGTATAAAAAGCCACTATAAAAAATACATTTTGCATCTATACAAGGCCACCAACAGTAATCGAGACAAATATTAATGATGTTTCCTCACACTAGTAACCCATGGCTTAATTACTAGCATGCATGTAGTGGATGATAATGACAAACTCATCTACTTCCTCTCTCACAGCCACTCAATTTCTTCTAATGTGCATGCTCCCTATTAATTAACCCAGTAAATGATAAAATAAATTGACTTGTAAAGCACACATTGATTTTTATCTTGGTGCCTGTAATTTGAGTTTGTGGCCTTGTATATAAAAATGAAGGGAGTACTAGTAGTACTAGTAGTTTAGATGCCCAAACAAATGAGTGAGGCGCCTTAATGTTACTCTCCACTGTGACTAGTCTTATCGGAAAAGCTGGGGAAGAGACGGCTTATTTTTTAAGCCGCCAAAAGAAGCAATACTATGAGTAGTAGCTAGCGATAGTAGGAGTAGTAGCTAGGGATCGAGTGTGCAAGATGAACAGGAGAAAGTAAATGCAGAGAGATGAAATGCAAAAAAGACGGAGGGATGTGATGGTTGCTTGTCGGTTTATTTTACCAGGCCACTTATTACTGGCAGTGGTTGGGTTTTGTGATATGACGGCTTTACTGGCGCGCCACAAGCGGGGAGAGACTCCCGTGCAGCGCCGCCCTCTACACTTGTACTACATCGGTCGTGGTTTATTAGTCCCCCATTGAATTTGACTGAAGATTTAACGGACAAAATGTTAGTGCATGTCAACAAAAACTATATCGTTGGATTCGTATTTGAACATAGTTTTGAATGATATATTTTTAGGTGACATGCATCAGCATTTATTGTACTATATATAATGTTAGTTCAATTTTTGGTCGTACTACTCTACTCAAGCAAGTTAGGGCATTGTAGTAGGTACTGTAGGGAGTACCAGTACTGTGATCACTCAAGCAAGTTATCGGGGATATACCCCGCGGTATGACCCGGCCGGAGTTGTAACCCGGCCGGGACTTGGTAAACTGGCGAATGTTAAACCGGCAGACAGTTAAGACAGATGGCTAAGACAGACGGTAAACCGACGAGTGTTAAACCAGCAGAGTTAAGACAGATGGTAGCACCGGCAGGTGTTAAGTCAATCATAACCCGGCAGACCATGTTAAACCGGCAGACAATGTTAAACCGGCAAACAATGTTAAACCGGTAGACCATGTTAAACTGGCAGACCATGTTAAACCGGCAGACGTTAAGAAGCCCAAGAAGGGAAGTCAAAATAGTTTAAGTCTTAGTCCGAGATGGACTCTACATGTAACCCGCCCCTTTAACTTATATAAGGAGGGGCAGGGCTCCCCAAGAGGGACAAGCAAGAAACAATCTCTAGGGCTAGACACAACTAGAGGAGAGCCGGTTTACGCCGACTCCCTCGTGATGATAATGAGATATAGCCTCAAACAACATGTAGGGTTGTTACCGGATGATGTTTCCCGGGGCCCGAAGCTGTCTAATCCATTGTCTTGTGTTGCGTCTCTCGATTCCACTCAACCCCTCTCAAGCTACCACATAGATGTGTTGGACTCGCGACTAAGTCCTCACACTAAGGACATCTGACGTGTTAATTCCACGATAGTTGGCGCCCACCGTGGGGCCCGCGCACGGTGGTGTTGAGTTCTTGAAGGGATCTCTCCTAGAGATCGAGAAGCTCGCAAAGTGCCGGATAAAAGGAGCTGGCGCAGAAGATAACATCATTGACGAATAGTCAAAGCGAGATATATAGGATTTAAGATCAAGAGAAATTAGGATTGTGTTTATACACCAGCGCACAGGACCAGATGATCCGTCAAGGCTAGGTTAATTTTGGTCGGTGCTGTAGGTTGGAGTCTCGCACCCGAATCAATCGATACAAGCTACAAATCGCCGAGACCGACAAGCTTTGAATATTCCGTCGTCTGTGTCCAAATACTATTCGAAGCATCAAAACAATAATGGTGCTACTAGTACTTGCACGGTTTAGAAGAAAGGAGGGAGACAAAATCAATCATGATCCGAAAGTAGATACAACTACGACCTAGAAGTGGATATAACGTTGATCCGATCTTGTTGCACTGCTGACCTTCACTGGTATTTGCCTCTAAACCGTCGCCGACCACCCTTTAACGAGCCGCTGTTGTGTCCATGGCAGCACCCCGGGCCGCCAGCACCAGGCCGGCCTGTTTCAGCCAGTCTCTGCCTCGGTTTCGGCCTCAAGTCGCCTTCCACCGCCGAAGCATCACCAAAGTCCACGCCTTTACTCCTCAAGTCAGCCGCCGCCGCTCTGGGAATGTTGAGTGCCTCAGCCTCGCTCCGCCTTGAACCGGACCAGCACACTACTTCGCGTGGGGCTAGCGCAGCATTGAGCCACTCTACATCCGCCTCATCGCTATCTCACCTCGCCTACTGGCCTCTTGCGGCTTAGCCGCCAGCGCATCTTGCCTCCTCGGCGTGGCCGCACTAACCCGGTCACAGCCATGCTTCTCCAACCCGCCGCCATAGCAGGGCCACTCCATCGACTCGCCAGAGCGCCCTCGTCTGTAGAGAACCGTCGCATCGACCTTGCCCTGCTGCTAAGTCACCTCCGCCTCTGTGGCTCCTCCTCTGTCCCGTGCGCTCGCCTGCCGGTTCCTGCGTCCTCCGCTGCAACGACTTGATTCGCCGCCGGGGACCTTCAAGCTGTCGTCTTGCATTGCCGGATGCCTCCTCAATAGCGCCAAGCTGACCCGGCCACCTCCCGCCGATTCATCAGTTACCCAGAGTCACCCCCACGCTCGGCCTTCAGCGCCCTGAAGCGGCCGGTCTTCAATCGCCTCCGGACCTCTGCGGCCTCCACCTCCGTCGTCTCGCCACGCCGGATCACTGTTGTCACACCCAAGGCTGCATCTGAGCCATCGTGCTTTAGATTGCCGGCCTGGGTCCTGACGTTGCCGCTGCAATTCACCTCGTCGGTTTACCCCACGGACTTGCTCTGTTCTAAACCGCCACGCCCCGTGAACTTATCAGTCGCCGCGCCCTTCTCCATGAACTGGAGTGAGCGCCCGTCGGGTCGTTCCATCGTCTTCACGGTCCTAACCTCCTCCTGGCCATCCTGCGAGGACTGGATGTTCACCGGACTTGTGCCGCTGAGCCGCCATCACTGATGCACCAAGCTGCTGCTGCGGCCCGTCTTGGAGAGGCGCGCCTTGATTTCACTCCTCCAAACCTCCGCCGGTTCGGCCGTGCTTTGCCTCCTCTAGGTCGCCTCACCAACTGGTCGTCGGTTCGATTGCGCCTCACCTCCTCCTGTAGCGGCTACATAAGCCGCAAGCTGCTGCCATGACTCGCCCCTGCCTTGCGCGGCCTTTGCAGGAAAACCGCCGTCGTACGAGCGGCCTTGCGCCGCCCAGAGACCGGCTTTGCTCTACCGGTGCCTTTTTCTGGAAAACCGCCAAGGGCGTGACCCACCGGTGCCTCTGCTTGAACCGCCGCGGTGTCGGTCCGCTTGAATCCTAAACCACCCCGCGCGTCTCACTACTCCGGGTTGCCCTCCGCCTCGCCGGTTTACGACCGCGGGTGTAACCCCGGAAGCAGGCACTTCCGCGGACTCGCGCTCTACTGCTTTGTACGGTTCAACCCGTGGCTCCATGAGATGACAAGATTGCATGAGGAGCAATGCGGAGCGCCGTCAGTACTTACGCAAAAACTGCCATGCAGAAAATCATTGGGTTTGACCAGCTCTAAGTGACACTTGACGCTATTCATCGGGGGATTAAGATAACACTGTCGTCTGCTATGTTTATCATCAGTACAAAAGTGCCAGCGATTTTACAAAATTTCAGCATCATCCGTCTACATCAGTTTACACGGCAGATACATGGACCACACTCCAGCAGTTGCAGATAAAAGACAACAACAAGGCCGCTCAATAAATCTGGTTAAATATTATGAGGTGCCGAGTCTGCATATGGAGCTGTCACTTAAACAAAATCAGGTGTTATCGCTCCTTTATATTTTTATCAGTATATTTTTACATCCTGTAGGCACCTTTACGTTACCCTATGATGTCTTTATACGCAGGTAAATTATTCATTACAAAGGTGTTGTTATATTGCGGAGATGGAGGCGCGCCAACATCATTCAGCATAGATGGTTGTCCGTGTCACGTTACTCGATGGGCTCCTGCACCAGTTTATAATGCCGCGGCCATATCTCGCAACTAAACTGGATTACAACACCACGGATAACTCACCTGAGTCCGTGATGCGGCCGACTCTTTCTCCTGCACCGGCTTACAGCACCGTGGCCGACTCATCTGTCTATGCCGCCTCTGATACTGCGGTCATATTTATTGTCTGCCCTTGCAGTCCGGTCTACATCAACACACTAGGCCGTACCTGTCTGCATGAGCTGTTTATTGAGTATGAGCGAGTCACTGCTTGGGTAGCCCGGTTTTATTCTTCCAACAAATTGAAGGCAAATTATTATGTATTATCAGCCGCCATCTGCACCGGATGGCCCAATGGACAGGCGCACAAGTCGCTGCTACTACAGTTTGGTTAAACTTCAAGGAGCCAGTTGGAAGGAACCATTGGCCGAGTTGCTGACATGCCTCATATGGGAACATTTATAACCCGACGCGGTCACCTCAACATTCTATGGATTCACATCATGCTATCAACACCAATGACATACAACTGATACCGGTTTATATCGCAGTCAAATACAGGGAATCTCAAGCCAACTCCTCGAGTCACCCTGAGACTCGGAGGCTACGATGACATGATTCAGGAAATCTTGCCAGTTTCAGCAAATTTAAGAACCCCAGGACGATGGAGGTAAAGATAACCCGGTCTTGAAGGCTATCGTTATATTTATGAAGATTTAAAGGCCGTCAGAAAATTTCCGGCTTAGAAAGGATATGACAGTTACAAAATACCGGTTTAAGGAAGAAGTTCCGGGTCATCAGAAAGGATTCCGGTTTAAAATCCGGTTCAAGGGAAATCTATTCTCCCACAAAGCTATGACGCTCTGAAATCCGGTTTAAGAATGTCCGGTTCCAAGAGAATTAACTTCTCGCAAGTTTGAGTTTAAAGGCCGTCAGAAAAATTCTGGCTGAAAATAAAGATTCCGGTTTAAGGTCCGGTTCAATGGAAAGATGTCTCACATAAAGCTCTAACGCTCTCAATATCCGGTTCAAAATCCCGGTTCAAGCAGAATTTATCTCTTGCAAAAAGTTAAAGGTTGCCGAAGAGGACCTGTCACTACTAGAAAAACCCCTACTAATGGCGCACCTAATATGGCCATTAATGGCGCATCTGTGGTGCGCCATTAACAGCACGCCATTAGTAATTTTTACTAATGGCGCACCACCTGGTGCGCCATTAGTATCTGGTATACTAATGGCGCACCGCGGGTGCGCCATTAGTATAGGCCAGCGTGCGCCATTAGTATGCCTCCCAGGGGACGTGTATACCCAGGTGCTTTGGCATACTAATGGCGCACCACCACTGGATGCGCCATTAGTAACCGCGGCATACTAATGGCGCACTACCCAGTGATGCGCCATTAGTATGCACTGTCATACTAATGGCGCACTATCCTGTGATGCACCATTAGTATGAATATTAGGTTTTTTTATCTTTTTATTTTCTGTTTTTTGCACAGGTTACAAAATGTATAGTTTGACAAAATATAGACAGCACACATCAACAACAGATTCATCGAATACAATAGAAGATTAGTCTTTGAATACAATTCATCATATTAGTCTCCGAATACAATTCATCATATTAGTCTCCGAATTAAAAAGACCGAACAAAGATAGAACATTATATTACAAGTCTCGAGACCGCGAGTAGCGAGTTTGTCTTCACATTACAAGTCGATATCGATCATCTAAACTACCATCACATAGAAGAGAGCTGCGGTCATCACGATGAGCATCATCACGATGAAACTCGTCTTCATCCGGTTCCTCCAACGCTCCCTCCCCTCTCCTGGTAGATAGCGGGCGTACCTAGATTCCGCCTCGGCCCTAGTGGTGTACCCTTTGTAACTGTTACCGCTGAATCGGTGAACCTGTCTCCGACACTCCTCCCAGTCATCGTAGACTCCGGGAACCTTACCCTTGTACATGACATACGTCGGCATCGCTATGCACTAGCCAAACGAAACGTTAGTACCAATTCACAGACAATACATAAGCAATATATAATTATGCAACAGAACGATCGGAAGAGAAAAGCAAGACATTAATAGCATCGATTACATCTAAGTTGAACGTCTCTCGAAACCAAAGAGACATACTACAAGTTCATTAAAGTTTAATTACAACATGAGCCAATCGATGTTTCAGAACTAGACAACTCGACTCAAGGGATCGGAGCATGGATGAAGCCGCCGTCTATCGTGGGAGTCATGAAAGAACGGGCGTTGTCATCCTGCATTTGTAGCATTGTGTCGATGTCACTGTTGGACGGTTGATTTCTGAGGTAGAACTGCCCCGAGGTATGAAGGACATCTTGATGGATGATTTCCGCAAACTCCGACTGGATGTGAAAGAATTCTTGTCGGAGGTCCGCGTCCTGGATTGCCGACATGCTCGCGGCCCAATCTTTGAGTTTACTCGGTAGCAGAAGTTGATGATGGTCCCGTACGATCGCCCGCATGTGATGGATGGCGTAGTAGGCACCCTTTTGACCGCTAGGCGGCTGCTTGACGCGGCAGAACGTCGTATTGTGGGAGAACACGTGCTTGCCGTACTTACGAATAGGCCTGGTGAAGGTGCCTCCAGATTGGGCTTAGCCGGGGAGAACATCATCAAGAACCTTCTTGACATTTGTGTAGTCTACGTTCGACTGACGGTCCGGGTCAAAATACGTGGCCATGGAATATTTGGGGCTTAGGAGGATGAGCGTGCAACGTGTGTCACTGCAGAAAACATGGAATGTTAAAAGAAAAACGATCGAAATGTAAGAATTCATATGTTACGGGCCGGTTGAGGGGAGGACTTACTCGGGAAAGTAAGGCACGAGGAAGTTATCCTTATCTTGGTTTGCCAGAATGACGCCTTCGAGGTAAGAACTCGCGACTTGCCGGTCCCCAGTGCTGCCCAAGATCTTGGCACGCATGTAGAAGGGGTCGACTATCACGATGTCCGGGGTCTTGTCGCGAATGATCCGCATCTCCATACTCAGCGAAAATAGCCGAACGAAGGTGTAGTGCAGCGGATGAAGGTTCAACATAGCATGGATGTCATCAAAACGCAGGACGATCGTACGCCCGATGGAGTTATCCACAAAGCCCTTGCCCTCTGGCACCTTGGCCGCGAAAACCGGGTATGCCACATCCTTCTCCCTGAGACGCCGCTTCTCCAAAGCAAGAACACTGTCATGCAGACTCCGCATAGCACCGGTTGCAGCATTGAGCATATTTGTCGGTAGCATCGCCCTACCCGCCACATGCACCCTCCTCGAGATATCCTGCGGTGAAGGTGGCCCGTCCTGAGCACGGATCGTATTCGGTGCCGGCTGGCTCGCACCCTTCTTAGTCTTTCTTTTGCGTGCCTTCTTCTTCTCCTGTAATGGGACCGAGTTCTGCTCACAGACCGCCTTCTTGAGTGTGTTGGGGCTGATAATATTTCGCACCTCGCCTATCTGAGGCTCGGTGAAGTCGGCAGCTGGAGGCGTCTCCTGAGAGCTGAACGCCAGACGGCACCTGTTGCAACTTGGCTTCTCCGCGGTACGAGCTAGATCGCACACGTCTTTTGTTGGGTTTGGTTCTTGAGAAGGAGGCCCCATGAAGTCGCCATCGTACCCATGCTCGGCAAAGTACTGATCGACGTTGCCAAATGTATCATCGTCGTCGTCGTCGTCGTTCTGATCCTGTGCCATATGCATGTTTGGATCCAGTGGCATAGGGATGTCCGGCACCGTTACGGCGGTCTTGCCATGGGGCCGACTTGGCGCCGGCACGACTGGCGGTGTTGTCTTTGGGGTGGTGTCCCCCGCCCCCAAACGAATCTGGCTCTTCGGCCAAAGCAGGGGCCAACTCAGGCAGGCGCTGAGGGTCATCACGTCTTCATCGTCGGCCCCGATGGGTTGAATCGGAGGTAACAAGTCGTCGCAGCCTGGCAGCACTCGAACCAGTTGAACCCTAAACAAGTTGGGTGGCATCTGGGTACCGTGGAACAAGGGGTTGCCCGGTTGAACAATTTTGCCCTTGGCGACATCGACCAACTCGTTGTTCACGAAGTGGAGGAGAGTGCACGGAACGTCGGCGGCGTCCTGCGAAAACATGTAGGGCGTCAGGGATGCCCAGTCAAAGGCAAGGAGATGAAGTCCTCGGCCGAGAGAGGCTTAATTAGTTACCGTGATGATGGCGTTGAGCTCGGCTAATGTCGAGGCACCGCCAACGGCGGGCGTGCAGTTGAAGGAGGGGCCGCCTGCTGAAGAGGTGCCGGCCGGCGTACACCCGGGTGCATTAAGCTCCCGTGCCGGCGTCGGAGACACCAATGCCGCCTCCGCCGGAGACACCAATGGCCCCGCCATCGCATTATGCGAGTTGCTGGCCGTGAAGCTAGGAATCGGGAGCGGCCCCTGTTGGCCGCCCGCAATCCACGCACTCAACCCCGAGATCAAGGTAGGCACAAGGGCGGTGATCGTCGCTCCGAGTCGTTGTTCCACTTGCTCTTGGACAATCTCGTGAACCTCTCGCGCCTGGCTTTCTGAGCTGGTATTTTTCTCCTTCCGCACACCAGCGGTATAGTATGACCCCCATTTTGTCGACAAGCCTTTGCCGGCCACACGACCAGCTGACATCGGCTTACTGAGCTTATCCTTGTTCTTCATTACATTCAACCCCCTATTTAGAGTGGTGTCCCAAGGGTTGCTCTTAGTCGACCCCGCGCTACTGCTTTTAGTCGCCTGCGGAAGGAATGTGAACCATTTAGAAATTTGGCTTCATTAATTAGAATGCAACCATATGGAGCTAATTACGCGGGGGTGTATTCCTTACCAGAACAAGCTCAAGCTGCCTGGTCTTCGGATCCATGGTAAGCTCCTTTGTTTTCGGGTCCTTCTTGTACCGGGCCCTAAAAAAGTTCCTGGTCTGCTTGTCACCGTATTTATCAAAGAGGGGCGGTAGGCCTTGCTCGGCACGGTTCGCCTCCTCCTTGTCTCATATAGGCTCTGCCACTCTGTAACCGCCGGGACCGAGTGTGTGTTCCCCTATGTTCAGCTCCCGCATTTGTTTCCCCCACTCACTTGATTGGGAGCTTGCGGTGCTCGAGCAATTGATCTTGAAGTCGTTGTAGTCATCTTCGGTGATCGAAGGATTTTTCTCCTTGATCTTCTGATAACTCTCACCTTTCTCGATCATTCTCTTCACATTGCTTTTCCAAGTAGACAGGGCCTTGCTCATCTTCGTGAGGGCAGCATTGTTCACTTTATTCCCTTTGAGGCTTGTGTTCTCAAATTCAGCGGGGAACTTGTATCGTTCGTGCAGCTTCGTGAAGAGGAGGTGTTGCAAATTCCCTCGGTCAGGATGCCTCAGGTTCTCAGTGTTGATCGAGACGGTGCTCCGGACAATGCACCCGAGCTGAAGCGAGTACCCCTTGACTATTCGTTCGGGTGCCGTTGGATTCCCGTTGGAGTCCACTTCAGTAACTTCCTCCTTGAGGGTGCGGAGCACGATCGGGCGCCGGTCCTTCCGTTGCATCTTCGGTTGGCTGCCATCTGTGCGTGCGCCGCCATCATCAGTGGTGGCATCCTCGGCGGCACCATCAGTGGTGGCATCAGTGTGGTCATCCTCGGCGGCACCATCCGTGGTCTCAGGATCGGTGGGGAAGGCGGTGGCCTCATAGAAGTGAGGTTGTTCCTCCATCTCCTGGGACAGCTCCCAGAATGCCTTGCCGCCCGAACCCCCGGCCTCATCATTGTGGGCCATGTTTCTCTCTAAATAGAAACAAAGTTTGGTCAAAAAGTTGGTTATTGTCAAGGAACAAGATCTCTAAGTTGACCAAATAACCTAATTCTCGAGGAATGTCGCCAAAAAGTTGGTTATTGTCAAGGAACAATTGAGAGATGTTTGTGATATTGCGTAGGTGTTTTGGGATAGAACCTATTAGTGTGTTGTTGCTAAGGTCCAAGTCCACGTTCTCAGGGTAACCTAGTTCTTGACGGGTGTGTCTAGAAAGTTGGTTGCTGCAAAGATACAAGGTTGGGAGTTTGGTGTAACGCCCTCGATGCGGCTATAGCTCCCACGTGTCGAGGCACGACTTAGAGGCATAACCGCATTGAAAGCAATGTCGCAAGTCAGGCAATCATTACAACATCCCATGTAATACATAATAAAAGGGGGAGATAACATAGTTGGCTTACACTCGCCACGTCACATCAGAGTACATAAACAACATCCATCAAACAAATCACTCATGGCCCGACTACGGTGCCAAAATAGAAAAGACCCCCAACATGCGACAAGGTCCTGAATCGATAACCCCAACTAGGCACCACTACTGATCATCTGGAAAGGACACGTAGTATCGCTGAGAGTCCTCGTCGAACTCCCACCTGAGCTCGTAATCGTCAACTGGAGCGGAATCACCTGGACCTGCATCTGGAGTTGTAGTATCTGTGAGCCACAGGGACTCAGCAATCTCACACCCACGCGATCAAGACTATTTAAGCTCATAAGAATGGATAAGGCAAATATATGTGGAGCTGCAGCAAGCGACTAGCACATGTGGTGGCTAACTTATACGCAAAAGAGAGCGAGAAGAGAAGGCGAAGCACGAGCGAGAAGCTAAAGGAACATCCTGCGCAAGCATAACTCCAACACCGTGTCCACTTCCCGGACTCCGCCGAGAAGGGGCCATCACGGTAACACACACGGTTGATTCATTTTAATTAAGTTTAGTTCAAGTCATCTACAACCGGACATTAACAAATTCCCATCTGCCCATAACCGCGGGCACGGCTTTCGAAAGATCAATCCCTGCAGGGGGTCCCAACTTAGCCCATAACAAGCTCTCACGGTCAACGAAGGAATAGACCTCCACCCAAGACACACCGATCAGACTCGGTATCTCGGTACAACAAGATGATTCGACAGGTTAAAACAAGTCCAGCAACACCGCCCGAATGTGCCGACAAATCCCGATAGGAGCTGCACATATCTCTTTCTCAGGGCACACTCAGATGAGCAATCCGTACAACTAAAACCAAACCTTGAGTTTCCCCGAGGTGGCGCTGCACAGGGCTCTAGTTCGGACCAACACTCAGAGGAGCACTGGCCCGTGGGGGCTAAAATAAGATGACCCTCGGGCTCCGGAAACCCAAGGGAAAAGGGGCTAGGTGGCAAATGGTAAGACCAATGTTGGGCATTGCTGGAAAAGCTTTAATCAAGGCGAACTATCAAGGGGTTCCCATTATAGCCCAACCGCGTAAGGGACGCACAATCCGGGAACATAACACCGGTATGACGGAAACTAGGGCGGCAAGAGTGGAACAAAACACTAGGCGAGAGGCCGAGCCTTCCACCCTTTACCAAGTATATAGATGCATTAAGATAACATAGCAATATAATGATATCCCAACAAGAATATAAATGTTCCAACAAGGAACGGCTCCAATCTTCACCTGCAACTAACAACGCTATAAGAAGGGCTGAGCAAAGCGGTAACATAGCCAATCAACGGTTTGCTAGGACAATGGTGGGTTAGAGGTTTAACATGGCAATTGGGAGGCTGACAAGCAAAAGGTAGGCATCGTAGCATTGGCAAAGCAAAAGAGCGAGCAAACTAGCATAGCAAAGATAGTAGTGATTTCGAGGGTATGATCATCTTGCCTGCACAGTTGTCAGAGTTGACTGGATCCTCACAAGCAAACTCAACGGGCTCCTCGGTAGCGAACTCGTCTCCCGGCTCTACCCAACAAGACAAACAAGCAACAAGGATACAATCAACCACGGGCAAGACCAAGCAATATGATGAAATGACGATATGCTATGCGGGATGCAATGCGGGATGCAAAATGCAAGATATGACAGGAAAAGCATGAACCTGGCATCAACTTGGAAAACCAAGTGTGCCACTGGATAGAGGGGATGAAATCGCTCGAAAACGATATAAAGATCATAGGAATCGGAGCTACGGTTCGGAAATGGCAAGCGTTTTAAGATACGACACCGGTCTGCGATTAACAGCAAGTAGGCATCTAAATGCAACGAAATGAGCATGCTACAGCCACCAAACATGAAAACAAAATACATGGCAGCGAAGTACACAAGATGGTCGACAAAACACTAGCACTGAGCCACAGGCAAATTCATCCATTAAGAGGTTCAAACAAGCATGGCTAAAACGCAAATGCAAAACAGATCTCAGACTTAGTGAAATTAACACTAGTCTGAAATTTCAGATCACGAAGCTCTCTTCGGAGCAGCAAAACAACATGATAGGAAACCTGAACATGACAAGTAAGAACATGGCATGGACCTACTCAACAAGCTTAATAAAACACCCAAAGTGACCTGGGGCCAAAAGGGTTCACAAAATACTCTACCGAGCTCACGAACATCGCTCGAACACAATCAGTTTTCAGACTTAGTGAAAACTGAGACATGCTGAAATCTAACTCACGAAGGCATGTAAACGAGCTCGATGCACTCACTACGGTGCAAGTCATGGCAAGTAAAGCATATAACCAGCAAGAAGACACAAAGTGCTAGCTACACATGGCAAGAACGAAGGCATAGCATGCATGGAACACTAACGGTAGCATCGACGAAATCGCAAACAAGTTAACGATCTGCCCAGATTAACAACGAAGCAAAAGTTGAGCTTGATTGAGTCAACCTAGAGCACTCCACAAATGCAAACAAAGACATGGATGGATAGAGCATAACTTAGATATCAAAACTCCCTTACTGATCATCCTCAAAAGAGGCACGGATCACTAGGAAACAAGCTGGACATATAGCATCATGAACTAAAATATCCCAGACTTAGTGAAAATCACTAAGTCCCTGAAATCTGCATTCTCAGGTACCCTACTTCGCAAGCTTGCACAAGACAACACACACATCCTAAAAATGCATGGGTAGCACCTCTGGAAAGAAGACAAAATGCTTCACAAATCATCCCAAAGGGGCACAGGCATATCATGCACGAATTAATTATAGCAAAAATGACAAAAGTGCATGATGAACTAACGGATCTGCAGTTTAACTCACGGAGCCTCCTTCTACCAGCATTTTGGGTATCAAGATGACCTCAAATGCAAATGATGCAATGGAATGAAATGATGTACATGTCGAGACGAAGATTTTGACATATCATACGCCTAAA